>NC_079520.1:14095757-14198257 GCF_003711565.1 Takifugu flavidus
GCATTGTTTTCACTCTGGGGTCTCTTCATCAGTCTCGTCCAGATTTGACCGTCTTTTCACATGCTGCTTCCAGTCGTGGGTCTTTCCCATTTGTTCCATTAAGCCCTCTGGGTGACATCTCCTCCTTGTGTGTCAAACACTGTGTTTAGACAACCACGCGGATTCAGTAATTTAACCTAGATTTCATCATCTCAGAAATATTTGCAGGATCCCGCCGTTTGTTTCACACAAACATCTGGATTCATGCATGAGGGCTGGGTTACTGCAACTTCCTGTTAATAGGCAACTTATAAAAAAGACCCCCATCTCAAATTCCACTGCCAGAATATTAAACCCGGACTAGAACATGTGCAACACCGGCACGTATGATTTGTGAGATATGACGAGCTTTGTCGAGGGTTATTATGTTGTGTTCATGCGGCACCATGAGTCCCTCTTATTTCAACTTTTGAAAGAATTCAAATGTCAAGGAGACCATTAAATATTTCACACACACCCATTTAGGACACGGCTGTGTCTCCAACTTGACAAAGTTGGTGGTGCACGTGTCTGTGAGCCAACAATAAGACAGCACAGTGGAGGACAATCAACGGCTTTATTTACACAGGATGTTGAAACGGACTGGAGTCAGCATCCTGGCCCTGACAGCTTCAACACATGTGTGCCTGAGAGCGTCATCACTTCCCAAAGTCTGGTATTAGGGTTAAATAAGGACCAGAAGGACCGTACCTATACAGTAGCAGGTGCAGCATTCACGGAGGACGTCACCCACCCTGCTCATGAACACATGTCCCTCAGTCTGAAGGCTAACAAACAGCTTCTTCTGTCACAATCCAAGTCCCTCCTCACAACGTTAAAGGGCTGTTTGAGGGTTACGCCTCGGTTAGATATGTGTTGTGTGTCAATAAGTCCTCGCAAAGATAGAGATACAAACATCAGAGTGTATGTTTTAAGACATCAATAAACATCAGTCGACTTTCCCACACAATCTATGAGAACCATGGGCAGGAAATATAAATTTAAACTTTAATTAGTGTCTCTTGTTCACACAGACACACACACACACACACACACACACACACACACACACGATACTGATTCATGTTTTTTTAACCTCGTTTTTTTAGCCCATTTGTTTCTACTTGAACCTTTATATGGACATGTGGAATTGCAACAGTCCACAGAGGAAAAGCATGAATGGAATCCATCTTCCTGGTGTCTGCCTTTTATCTCAAACAGTCATTTAGGCCTTTTGGTTTTATTTGTCCAGCCATTCAAAGGCAGCCACACACTATTTTAATTTATAATGATAATTCTTTCATACCTTATTTCCAGGCTACATGTTTTTGAGTGTTTTGAAGCCCTGATTGTAAGCATGAAAGTCTCTTAGCCTACAAGTCTGTATCTGCTCAAGCTTCATTATTGAATGAATTTAGAATGACACATTAAACTAATACACACTACTTAAAAAGAAGCAGTTAGTTAGCCCTGCCTCTTGTTGTCAGGGTAACGCACCAGTGAAACTGTGACCTTGACCTCATGTGTTCATAATGTTCAAAGTCTGCATGCAAATGAAATTCTGTTTAAATGTTTAAAGGACCAGAGAAATGATGCATTTATGTAGTTCCGCTGCTGCGGTTCCACCAAGTGAGGGGTGAGACTGAAATCACATGACACAATACTACACTATCAAACACACAATTCATTCTTTTGTGTGCGTTTTGTTGTTCAGTCACGGATAAACTTTGTCATCACAACCAACGTCTCTCCGGCTCTCTGTCTCTCTCTTTCAGAGGTTGCGTCTGTGGACAGAACAGCTGTTTTGCTCCAGAGGGGTCGTGTCTGTGCTGCAGTGGCGATGCCTCCGGTCACAGCATATGGTAGAATTCATGATGTCATCAAAGCTATAGAGGAAAGAGGAATTTTTACTACAACCTCTTTAATGGGAAAAACAAAAACAAACTCTTCGCTGGGTCACAGGGCATTTGTTGGGCTGGGCTCCAGAATTTTCTAACCGAAACCTGCGACAGCTTTCATATAATCCTGCTGGTGGCGCTCAACACACTACCCACACTGGGCTGGAGGTCGCTGCTGTTCTTAAACCAGGTTCTGGTCCTGGCTTTTATTTCAACCAAGAAAAAGAGACAGCAGAAACTCCCCTCTTCCTCTTCCTCTCTCTCTCTCTCTCTCTCTCTCTCTCTCTCTCTCTCTCTCCTCTCTCTCTCTCTCAAACACACACACACACACACACACACACACACATACACACGTTGCAGCTGGTTGAGAGGACCTGTGTGTTTGTTGACTTTGTTCAGATGTAGACAGTGTTACCGGTGAGAACATCCACTCAGTGAGTGAAGCTAATGATGTTTTATGTTTAGAGCCTCAGTAAAGGACACTACCAACAATAGACATCAAGTGCTGCTTTTAAAATGTTTTCTCTGACTAAAATGTGGTAAAAAACAAAACCAATCACTGTGTGTTTAAGATGGAGACTGACTAGGTAAATGCTGAAAACAGGATTTATGTGGACAGTGAGGACTCTTTCATCTGCACTTAAACTGAATCATTCTTTTCCAAAGTTACAGTAAACGTGTTGAGCTTTGTAGTTTCCTACAACTTTTTATTGTACATGGAGCTGAATATTCATTTAGTGTGTGGAGACCATTCAGACCAAACACTGTAACAACTGCAAATGCTAAAAAGAATAAAACAATAGCATGTAGCCACTATAAACTATTATCTGGGCTGTAGTTTAATGGTGAGCATAAATAATATAGCATATTAACTAGCGCTTGTTCTGTTCACACCTGCAAACTCAGGAGTTCAGTTCCTCATTCACTCTTTTAAAAAAAAGAAAGAAAAAGAGAAAGTCAGAACAGAACCGATGATAATTTTATGTAATTGTTGAAGCCTCTTCAGTGTTATGCTGTGTTGCCATTAGCCTCTGGTGTGGTTGTGTGTCCAGGATGTTTGGGTTGTTGCTCCAGCAGGAGTGAAGGACTAAAGTCTCTGACAGACGGAAGGTCAGAACTCAGCGCTCTTATTTTGATGTCCTAATGGAGGAGAGGCCTTGACAGAGGGGGACATCCTGCCCTGGCAGGAAGAAGAAGCAACAGAAATATAACATGAGTGTCACCCGTGGCAACAGGTGCCAAAACATCCCCCAGATCCAATGAGCAGAGGTTCAGGCCAGGAAGCAGCCTGTAATAAAACAATTTGACCACGTTGGTTGAATCTAGATGTTAAAAAAAGAAGAATCGCTATTGTTTTTAGTTTCGTCAACCCAAAGAAACACTGTCTATCACAGTCATTGAGGAGGTTTCCAATCTGACCCAGGAAGCTCTGGTCCATACTGGGCCCAGCTGTAACACACTGTAACACACTGTAACACACTGTAACACACTGTAACGTGGTTCTCGTTCTTGCCTGTATGGATCTTCAGCTGTGTGCTTGCACATCTGTGCTTCACACCCATGGTTACTGGTTCATGTTCTGTGGCCTGAGCGTTGGGGTCATGTGATACTTCTTTGATTCTTTCTGTGTTCTTCTGTCACATCACTGTTGGTGATTCATATATCAACATCTCAGCTCTCAGACTGTAACATTCACTTTCACAGCCACAGAAACCACCCCAGATGAGTGTGGGAAAGTGAGCCATTCCCTTCGGTGCCCCTTGATTTATCACCTATTGTCGGAACATAAATAGATTATACCCAGACATGTTTTTGTATATCTACAACACACTCACCACTATGTTTACATGTGTTTCTGGGCCAGTGTTTAGCTGACATCGCCGACCTGAGGCAAGTTGCACGTGTGTGTCATGTGACAATCATGTTGCAGTCGTGTCCCCCTGCGATTCCTCCAGACCAGTTCACTGCTCAGCGCTACAGTCCGTCCTCAGTCATGGGTTCTGACTCACAAGGACCGAATGACAGAGAAACACACCCAGATGAACAGGCTGCATTTTCAGACCAGGAGTTCATTTGCCTTGTTACAAATTAGGGAAACGGCACTGATGAAAAAAAAGAAAAATCACAAGTTGGCTTTTTCTTTACAGCACTTTGAAAATCAGGTTTGAAAATTTTGGGGTTTTGTTTGGTTTTTGCCTGCGTTTTTGCCAGCGAGTAGAAAACAGTGGCATCATTCATTTGACTGGAAGACCCGACCTGGGAGTTCACCAGTGGAGACAAGCTTTGCATACCAGTACACTCCTTTGGCAATGTAAGCAAACTGGATCAGATATATGTGGGGAGCACAGAAACATGGATTAGGACATGCAGCAGAGACGGTTACACGTCGTAAACAACCCTTGGCTACAGTGGCATCCCTTTGTAGTGATTCTAAATGATGTTGGTCCTGCTGTCTGAGGGCTGTTATAAGTTGCTGTTTTAATTTTGGCTTCCTCCTACTGCCTGAGCCAGGAACATTTTGTTTATTAGAAAATGACATCACAATAGAGCGGCTCCCAATGACAAACCACAGCTGCCTGCATCATATGATAGGTCAAAGGTCAGCAGATATACCGCCGTGGAGCACAGACCTTACACGTGGCCTCCTCGTGGAAATATGCATCCCGTTGAACTGAGACGGTTAATGAATCATCAATAGTTGGAACCCAGTTGGAGCTGAGGGAGCTGGTCACACTGCAGTCTCTGTCTCTGAGCTGACATCACATTTTCCATCCCACAAAAGGATTTAACATGACGGAATAGAAGACCCCCAGCAGATGAAAAGCAGTGATAATTAGACACTTTTTAAGTCTTCTCTAATGTGATTTCACAGGTGGCCTCCGAGTTTCATTTGACATCTCTTATAGTCAGAGTGAACCTCATGGCGTCATTCTGAAAGGTCATTAATCTCCATCACCTCTTGCTTCATGCTGTTCTTTAATTAATCACTTCTTTTCACCTAAGTGCCCTCCATCGTCTGTCTGTCAGCCAAAGTCAAGCTGACTGAAGAGAGAGGAACTTCATTAGCACGGATATTAGTGTGAACCCTTTATAGCTCACTGCCACCCCCCCACGGGTGCTGCAGGAGGTCACAGATATGGAGCCAACAGCTGGATTTCACTCACACACACACACACACACACACACACACACACACACACACACACACACACACACACACAGACCTTATCCGACCACAGTACTGTGTGTGTGTGTGTGTGTGTGTGTGGTGTGTGTGTGTGTTGTGTGTGTGTGTGTATGTACATTTTTTAGTGATAAGGGCCTGGGTAGATAAACTTTTGGATGAAGTTGTCCTCCACCCACTATCTGCTTCCACAGGCTGTGACAGGACCAATTAGATGTCAGCCTATAGCTGAGATAGGTTTTCCTCATCAACATAACTGTTGGTGGAGCTGCACATTAGCATATGTTCATTTAAGCCTGTGTGAGAGGTATCAACTGCATCAATAAAGAAAGAACAGGAAGTGGCCCAACAGCTCATCCAAATATGTAACGGTGGGGTTGGAACCCAACCGCTGCCGGGGTCTGGTAGAAAGACGGCCGGCTGCATGGGGCAGAACTGAACTGTGGCAGAATAATCCTAATTAGACTTTATTTGATGAGTTAGTACAATGTTTAAAGGGTTCTGTGATTCTATGTGTGCTGCTACTTGCATTGATGACCCCCCCCCCCCCCCCACACACACACACACACACACACACACACACACGCCCTGCACCTTATGGGCACCACATGATGCCAATGTTTTTCATTTCTGTTATCGTGGATATCTCTGAAATACACCATGTAAAGAATCACACTGCAGGTGCCCTATACAGATTATTTTTGTGAATTGTGCCTTTCAGCATTTTTTTGGGGAGTGGAGGTGTGTGTGTGTGTGTGTGTGTGGGGGGGGGGGGGGTCATTTGCATCCCATTTAGCAAGAAGCTTCCAAATGTCACTTCTTCTTTCTAGCTTCCTGTGAACCCTTGAATGCACTTACTACTGACTGACAGAGTTACATGCAAGCAGCATTGTCATGGTGATGAATGGCCGCCATGACCCTGCAGCACAGCACCGTCCTCCTCAGATCACACTGACTGTCCCCCAACAGAAGGAAGAACTGTCTGCCCACAACAAGTTTACTTCCGCAGAATCACAATGGCTCTTGTTCAATACAGGATGTGACATCAACCTCCTCAAGGCCGCTGGGACAGGATGGTGCACACGTTGGTGAAATTTGGTATCTTTTAATCTCCACTGTGACATACATCAGTAGTTTATGAGTACTCGGAATCCCATTTTTAGTTGCTGTAATGGTGAACTTGCAGTGAAATCATATTTAGCCTTCGTCAAATGCAATTCATTTGCTAAGACAGGAGATGATGCGTCATTGTGGCTGCGCATTTTAACCATCAATCATCTCTCTTTTCTCAATCAGTGCTTCATCCCTATCAGGGTCACAGGGGTGCTGGAATCTGCCCCACCAGTCTCCAGGTTAGAGGCAGGAGTAAAACCCAAGAAACATGCAGGCTGGACTGATTTTTGTGCATGAGATTTAAATTGGAAATAACAAGACATTCTTGTATTACATGAAAATTGTAATAAGGCAGCGAGAGTCATTCTTATTTACTTAAACCTCGCATGGCCTCTCATTGTAAATCATTGTAGCGCGCTTCCACCGTGTCTACAAATGTGTTTTTTGGAGGCTAGTTTTCCTGGCAAACTGACCCTGGAGCTGAATTTCACACGAGCGTATAGCAAGCTGATGGCTAGCTGATTTTAGATCAAGCTGGCAGATTGGAAAATAGCCACAACCGGAGCTAGAGCAGGCCAGAGGACAGAAAGCTGGTTGGGGCTCAGGCTTGGGAGGAAATATGTGGGTCTGAGACAGGCCTTGAGACATCATTCTCCAGACTGATCATCTATAAATGAACAATTCTGAACGTCTCACTGATACGCTGCAGACGGAAGCATAACTGGTGTGTGTCCACGTCACAGGTTTTCACGTAATGTGTATGTATTAAAAATAATGGTTCTGTGAATTTATAGTAGGCTTCGCTGTAGCGGTACTCACTGGAGGAGCTTCGATCCAGCAGCTATGTGGCAAATCAAAAGGACGTGTTGCTGCTCAGCTCAGCTTCCAGTGTGATCAGATGTTTGTTCACATCTGCATATGTTAGAAATAATTCCATAGACCCCTGAAAGAAGTGAGGAAAAAAATGTTTTGATGAGGGTGTGTGTGTGTGTGTGTGTGTGTGTGTGTGTGTGTGTGTGTGTGTGTGTGTGTGTCCAAAGGCATTTTTTAGTGACAGCTTGTGTTGCCTGTGGGATAAAAGACACACACACACACACACACACACACACACACACACACACACACACACACACATCTGATAATTCACTACTGCTGTATTTGAAATGACCGACGCTGATATGAACAGTGACCCAGTTCACTGGCATCAGTTTATTTATGTTGACTTTCACAGTCGTCCTGGCCCGAGTTCAGTATTCTGTTTTCTGTCAGAGGGAAAGAACATTTCTATAAAGATATTTAATTCTCCAGGTTGTCTAAGTACAACCTTGCCTCTTTTTTTGTTTAGTTTGATTTAATTGTTGAACTGATGATAACGTTAGGGAGCACCGATGCGTTCTAAAAGGAGCCGTGAAACGCTGCTCTCTTGTCACTGTTGCAGAATCAGCAGCATGTTCAGGACTCGCTCTCCTGAAATGAAAGAGTCTCCCCTGTGTTTTGTAAAGAGAAGGAAGAATAATGTCTTATTACTCAAAAGAAAAACACTTACATACTCTGTAGCTGATACTCTGAGGTGGTTTCCACACACACACACACACACACACACACACACACACACACACACACACACACACGCATGCATGCAGACTGAGTCCTGATGGAACCAATTAGTAGACGTTATCATGGCCTGGAGATGTCACAGCCTGTTCAGACACCCCCCGCCCCACTTCCCTGGGGGTCCTGGTCCCTGTGTGTGCATACGTATGTGTGTGCACGTGTGCATGTGTGTGCGTGCCTGCGTGCATACACCATAGCTAAAATATTTATGCTCCCCTGTGTTTGACAGTTTATTTTACCGACCTACATTTGTGTGTGTGTGTGTGTGTGTGTGTTGTGTGTGTGTGTGTGTGTGTGTGTGTATTTGTGATGTCATAAATAACTGTCAGTGACCTCAGCTACAGGAATATGTCCAAACGAGGCTCTAGAGCTTCGGAGTGCTGCTAATGTTTAAAACTAAGCCATTTTTTAAGGTCTGATCTGTGTGTAAAGTGTGTATGTTTAGTCTTGTTGCTAAGAAACGCTGCTATTGATTTTAAAATGGAAAAAAATCTATATTTATAATGAAATTCTAAATAGAGGGAGACCAATGATTATGAGCCGACATGGTAAGGTTAAAATGATGACCCATATTGTCCACTATGAAAATCCTTCGCAGTTTACAGTCCCACTTCCTGCTTCCAGTCTGACCCACTTCACTTCCTAACTTTGTTCAGTTTTCCTGCAAAATGCTGTTGCTTATATTTTAAACATTCTGGCTCAAGTGTGGATCTGCTGTTGGTGTTTTTGTTTTGTTCTGTTTCTAATTTATTTTCGAGTCTCTTGAGAATTCTGATCACGCTGATTATAACACGATGACCCGAGCGTAAAACTATGCTCCAACAGTCAAGTTCTGTGTGACTGTGAGGATCCATGAAAAAGGCCAGAAAGTTCTTATTCTGGAGACAGTAAGCTGAAACACAAGCAATCACAAGTTAATTTAAACTGTTCAAAATGATTCCTGAACAGTAAAAGAAGAAGACAACAGGCCAGAAACAGAACTGTTCAGGGTTATTGTGTGTGTGTGTGTGTGTGTGTGTGTGTGTGTGTGTGTGTGTGTGTGTGTGTGTGTGTGTGTGTGTGTGTGTGTGTATTCGGAGAAATAAGCAGCAGTTTCCTCAGACTTTTAGAGATGTCAGTCCGCCCTTTCCATCCCTTGCATTTTGTCTGCAAACGCACACCCACACTCATGCACACTCACACACCCACCCACACACCCCCACACACACCCACACACGCTCACACACACACCCACACCCCCACACACCCCCCCCACACACACACACACATCATGAGATCAAAGTCTTGTATCTGATAAGACTAATCTACGATCACTCCATGTGAACACAGCAGGGAGCTGCTGTCTATTAGCATACCACAGATAACAAGGCAACAGACATACAAACACACCCTTGGTCTTCTTGGTGGACAGAAAAACCAATTAGTCCTGAAAGTAATCGTTAAAACCCATAATCTGTTCTTTGTTGATTTAAATAAATGCAGTTTTATTCGAGTTCTTCTTCTTCTTCTTTATTTTGGAAATTACAGATAATAATGTTTTTCCGGGTCCTGAAATATACACAGAATACTGACATGTATGGCATGTCAGTGGCTGACATCAAACACTGAGTCAGACACCGACTGACTGACCAGGATCACCAGGATCTATAGGATCACCAGGATCTATAGAAATAACATCAAGATGTCACAGTAAACACTCGCAGTAAAGCCGTGCCGAAGCATCAGAGCTCAGGGACGGCTACACTCACAACAACTGCCTTTTTATACATGTTTGCAGGCCAAAGTGCTTTTTTTATTCTGAATCTCAACATCTGACTATTCTGGCTTACTGTACAAGAGAGGAATTATGGGAGTTGGAACTCGGTGTTTGTTTGTGTCTCTGCTTGCATGGAAACTGCATAATAATACAAATCTGGTTGATTTAGAAGCTCATGACTGTGCAGTGGTGAGCAGAGCTCCAGGCAGGTTGTAGTGAAACCCAAGGTTGCAGACATGGAGCAGCACCTCCTGTGATCCAACAAACATGTGCAGACTTCTTCACAAAAACAAAAATTCACTAAACCTTAATCATATCAATTTACTTTTGTTTTGCAGATATGATCACAGATATGATCACATCATTTCAAACTAGTGGAACTATTTTAATGACAAGCTAACATCTCTGTTGCTCCAGAGGCTGGTGTGTCTCAAACAGAGCCTGCTTCATCTGACAACGTACGCTGTTTAGGAGGAATCACACAATTATCACCGTGTCTCTCCAAATCAATCACATGTCCACCTGTTGAGTGAAGAGTTGATAGTGGGTCCGGTTCACCTGCTGGTGCTCAAATGGGACAGACGGCAGATTAAGCAGTGCCACGAGCATGGAGGAGATACCAGGAGACGGGTGGGTCAACCAGGGGTGGTGGAGTTGCGGTGGAGGGCGTCAAACTCTACGACCGTCCAGCTGTTCAGAAACACACTCCATGAGGGTGGCACAAAGGCCAGAGCCTGGCACCGTGCAGCCCAGTGGACAGTTACCAGAGGACACTAGGACTGGCTGAGATGTTCACTTCACATATGTGTGCAGAATGTTCTGTTGTCTCCAGAGTTTTCCAGCATGAGCAGTTTGGCAGTGGGTCAGTGACTGCCCATCTCTAGAGGGATGTACAGACTTCCCTGTGTGAGCTGGTGGTGTCCTGGGCGCCCTCAGGGACCTCAGACCCATTGTCAGACCATCTGATGGTGCAGTTGGCTCTGGGTTGGGTTGGGTTTGGGCCTCATGTGGCCCAAGTGTGTGACCATCCTGTTCACCATGAATCTAACCAAGCATCCCTGGGAGTATCGTCGCATCCCACAGGAGCTCGCCAGTACCCGGTGCAAGTGTGGGAGAAGATCCCCGTGCACACACTCATATGGAGACCATACAGCCACACCATGAGCCGTTCAGTCTGTGATGTCCTTTTTCCACTCTCTTGCGTATGATGGTGTGACCCCTCCCTGGGTGGGTTTATGATTCACTTTCCCAGATCATTCTCTCAAGTTTACTAGAACACGATGTCAGCCTGACTGACGGCGTGACTGTTGCTTCTGGGAGAGCCCCACCATCTTTAAAACATGAAATGATGAACAGTATCAGTGACAGCGACTAAGAAAACGAGTCAGAGGGTGAAGAATTCCTCCGTGGGGTCGTTTGTTGCTTTTAGCTCCTTCAGGGTTCGTGGGAGGGTGGGAACAGTAGCTGAACGCACCACAATGTAGTAACTGCTGGGTCATTAACAGGAAATACCAACACACACTGAGAATGGATGCATGTCTGCGTGTAGCATGGAGTTCCTGTCGTGAACCCAAACAGTCTGTCTGCTGTACAACTGTCTTTCTGTCTGGACTATTTTTATCAGAACGGATAAAAATGGAAAAACTAGGGAAGAAACTCCTTTTGAGCACAAGAAAGGCATTGTTTGCAAATAGTTTTTATAAATGTTGCAGTGAGACGCGGATAAATAAACTGCTGTGAAAATGCCCTTCCTTCTTTTGCTCGGCGTCCCTTTGGACAAAAGCCTGGGATTCCTCGGAGCTGCGTGACTCTGTAAGGACATGCTGCCGAACTTTAACTGGATATGGTCAATGCATCGCGGAAGTTGCTGGTGAGGTGTGTGGGTCTGTGATGATCTGGTGACCCGCCACAGACACACAAAAGGGACTTCCTCTTCCCCAAGAGGCTGAGCAGGAGTTTGGGCTGTGGTGCACCACACTGGCAACGGTGAAAACGCGACCACGCACTGAATTGTGCAAGCATATAACAAATATATTACACAAAAACATGGAACTGTATAACAAATCTATTGTTAATAAGAATGAACAGAAGCACTTTGTGTAAAAAACAAACAAATGTTGATATTTTATATACAGAACTAAGTAGATGATGTATTTTATTGCAGGGTGAAGTTTTAATAAAGAAAAATTCTGTCATAAAACTATTTAAATGAATCAAATTTCCTTTTCAAATGGTTAGAACATGAAAAAATACACCACAGAACTTTTTTCACCCCCTGAAAATGTCCGTAAATGTTCTAAATCCAAGGAAGGATGAGAACAACTATCATCTGTTTATGTGAGTTTGGGTCAGTAATCAGATTACAACCAGCCTGACTCCGTTCAGTGAGTCGATAACCCAACTGAAGAGGAAACACCCCGAACACACGCACGCACACACGCACACGCACGCGGGTGGAGAGGAAACCGACGCACGCGCTCCCGCACTCACCACAGAGAGGGAGCGTCCCCTCGGTTCGGTTGAGCGCGTTATTAACTTCATCTTCCACTCAGACGGACTTTACCTTCACAGCTTTGACCCACCGTCGCATTTTATCGTCATCATTTCTTTCTGGGGTTTTTTCTCTTTGGTTATCCGTCCACGCTCGCGTGACCCTCGCGCGCGGTCCACGCGCTCAACTTTAAGGGACCGTGGAGCAACAGGCGGTTTCACGAGGGAGTGGAACCGGCAACGCGGCGGATTTAATCCATCTCCTGGAAGATCTTTCTGCTCTTAATCTCAACACTGATCTCAACACAGCAGAGGTTGGTAGTGAATGAATGGGAAGAAATACTCCTTAAATGCGGCAAATACTTTAACCTGAAAAAATATTTCAGATATTAATTCAAAGGTTAGATTAGAATGATATTAATCTAAACATAACAAGAATGACTGTAGAATGGTGAATATACAGCCAAAAATCCAATACATCAAAAATCCAAGAGCGCTGAGAACTTTTACTGTTGAGAACTTTAATGAAAGTTCATGTGCTGTGTTTCTGTCATTTCTTCTTTCAATACCTCACATTAAATCAATTCAATCAAAAAATCTTTGAAGTGTATTTAATAATCTATCTATCTATCTATCTATCTATCTATCTATCTATCTATCTATCTATCTATCTATCTATCTATCTATCTAAAACAAATCAGAATGGAAAAATTCAGAAACTATATATTATTAAATTATATATTTATTAAGTGAACCTAATACCTAATAATGATTGACATGGTTTTGGATTTTCTTCTGCATTAGATCTCCTACGTGCAAAAAAGGAGGATAAGACAGGATATCAGTTAATGCAATATATGATCTGGCTGATAGATGGCGACAAATCCTGCACACGGGAAACTCGATTGTCACCCATAAGTTCTTTTTTATTAGTGATGCAGTTTTTAAGCTGGCATTTCTGAGGCAAAATCATAACACAATAGTATTAAATTCAGTGGATCTGACTGAAATTCACCAGCCAAGATTAATTTGATAATGCGTAGCTGTAGAAATCGAGCTTTAAAGATTGTTTCTTACCTTGTGTCGATCGATGACCTCGTGACCTTGTCCCGTGTTTTTCTCTCCGTTTTGCATCCCTCATTAGGCACCATGTATGTGGGCTGCGGACTGATCCTGGCTCAGCTTCTGCTCCTCATCCATCCTGCAGCAGGATACAATCTGGACCAGGAGCATAGTCTGGTGTTCAGTGGTCCTCCGTCCTCCATGTTCGGATACTCTGTGCTGCTGCATCAGCACAGAGCTCAGAGCTGGTCTGTTCTCACCTTGTTGTCCTGCACCTCTGCTGACACTGTTGTTGCTGTGTGTTGTTACACACTTTACCTGTTTGTCAAACACTAGACTGGGATTTTCAGTTTCTTTTCCATTATTGCTGTTAACCTAAAATTTAACCCATTTTGATGATCAATTATCGTTAGTTCTTAATAGATACAGTATATATTGTGTACATACGCGTTTTAAGGTGTTTTCTTTGATTTCATCTTTTCATATTTTCACTCACTTTCATCTGTTGTTTAATTCGGTTGGTTCTTTAAGGAGTGCAGGACTTTTTTTGCCCGTTTTGTACTTCTCTTCACATTTGAAGTGTTGACTTGTCTCTCTGTGTGTGTCTACATATTAATTAGTCAGTTCTTGTTAATGACAGAGGTTCTTTGATGCTTTGCTCTTCAGCTGCAGACACAGCTGCAGGCAGTCTACATCTCAATCTTCTGTCTGACTGTGTCCCTCTGTCCGTCTCTGTCTCTGTCTCTGTCTGTCTGTCTCTTCCTAAGGTTGGTGGTTGGAGCTCCAGTAGCGAACTCTTCCTCTAGTCCTTCGGTTGACTCTCCGGGAGCCATTTACAGTTGTGACATCAGTGCTGAGCACCGCCGCTGCCGTCAAATGCATTCAGGTGTGTTTGTGTATGTCTACATGTTGTGTTGCAGAACAGGCCCCCCTTCGCTGACCCTGTACAGTACAGCTTTATCCAGCAAGCTAATTTTTAAATTTCTGTCAGAAAATCAAGCCTTACAGTGTGTGTTGACCTCAGAGTTGCTGAGAGGGAAGATAAAAATAGTTTTACCCAAGTTTGTATCTGGGCAACCACAATTAAAGTTAATACCACAACTCAAGTGAGTGTGTGTTTGTGTGTGTGTCTGTGTGTGTGTGTGTGTGTGTGTGTGGTGTGTGTGTGTGTGTGTGTGTTACCTCGTTGTAAATATATTTGCATTGGTGTTGATATGCAGATGTAGAGAACTGTGGGAAGACGTGTAAAGCAGACAGCAATCATCAGTGGCTGGGAGTTAGTCTGTCCAGACAACCCGGAGACAATGGAGGTCACGTCCTGGTAATACACACACACACACACACACACACACACACACACACACGCACACACACACACATTCATCCTTGTACGTCTATCTTTGTGAAGGCTTTCATTGACATAATGTGTTACCCTTTACCCTAATCCCAACCACCCTAACTAACCCCCTAACCCTGACCCCAACTATAACCTAAGCCTAATTCTAATGTCAACCTCAAACAGTTCTTTGAAGTTGTGAGGACTTGCTCCTCACTTCCCCTCCTCACTTTGCTAGTAAAATTAGGATTTTCGTACTCAGTATGTAGCAAGCACAAACATACACACACACACACACACACACACACACACACACACACACACAGAAGCTGTAAAACCTCTTCAGTCTTGTCATCATATAAGCATCAGTGATCTACTGTATTTTCTAGTATTCCTGTATTAATCTTGTGTTCTGCTGCTCTGTGTGCTGATCCAAGCTCTCGCAAATGGGAATTCAGTATTACATATAAAAGCTCTGACCCACTACATCTGTAAAAAGAAACCAAAAACAACAGCCATTCTGTAAATTTCAGTCCAAAATGTATGAGAGTCCTCAAACTTATTGACACACATGGACTGTCACAAGACACTAGCCTTAAAATCAATATCACATGTTTATGTGTCATATCGTGTGTGTGCGTGTGTGTGTGTGTATCTGTTTGTGTGCTTTCAGGCGTGTGCTCATCGCTGGAAGAACATTTTCTACAGCCAGACAGACAGTCAGACTCACAAACTGCCTAATGGAGTCTGTTATCGCTATGGAAATGACTTGAGACATACCCAACCCATTATTCCTTGCTACAGAGGTATTCACACACACACGAAACAAAGCTTGGGATGATTTTATCACACACCTGGACATTCTGGGATATTTCCACATACAGTGGCAGTTGGGTCATAGCGATAAGGCTACATGTGTGGGCAGCACATGATGGGTGCATAATATTAGCATGTTATTGTTACTGTTTTCAGAAAGTCCGTTATATGTTCTTTTAGTTACATTATTGTGTTACGTGTGGCCCACGGCCCATTTGCATTTACGGTACATAGGTATGATCCATCCCAGCAGTTTTCACCAGCTGTTCTGCTGTTTGTTTCTCTCACGTTTGATGTCTGGGTCCGGTCCAGGCCTCATCATTCTCTGTGTGCTGCAGTCGGTGTGAAAGCAGCAGCTGTGTGGCTGCAGGAAGCAACAACAGTTGGGTTTTTTCCACTGCTGTTTGCTCGCCCTCACCTTTAAACATGCCGCCGGCCTTCTTTTCCTGCAGATTACCAGAAGAAGTTTGGCGAGGATTATGGCTCGTGTCAAGCGGGTATTTCCAACTTCCTGACCCGGGTCAGTGGCACAAAGAATGAAAAAGCAGAATCAGAACAGATTTAATCCCAAAACCAATAATAAAAAAATATGATGAAATGAGTTATAATCGTAGGGAGGCTGGAAGACGTCACCTATCACTGAAACTTTGTTTTGTCCCTGTCTGCCTCAGGATTTAATCATAATGGGAGCTCCAGGGACCTCTTATTGGACGGGTTCAGTTCTGGTCTTTAACACCTCCAGTGGGGGGATGTCTGTGTACCTGGACGATGAAACCGGAGCTGTCAGCTTCGGAAGCTACTTAGGTAAATGAAGCGGCACAAACAATGTATACAACATTTTTCTATGGTTTCAATCTGTCACACTTGGAGGGCTTAAAATAAAAAAAATACAACATCTGTCAACACATCAGATGTGGATTAAGAGATGACAACAATTTTCTGCAGCATAGGGGCCAGAGAATATACATTTAACAGATGCTTTTCTGCCAGTGATCACAGAATATTGCTTTGAATTCTGCACTGGCCGGACTTCCCTGTCCTCCATTTGACCTCGGAGGGAGTTCATGCCGTTCTGTCACTGCAGGTTATCGAAATAGCTTCAAAGCTGAGTCAAAGATACCGGAATCAGAGGCCTCTGAGCCGCCCGCAGCAGCGGTGCTGAAGCGCTGCTGCGGCTCAGAGAGTGAAGCTCGAGGAAAGAGCGCAGCCACAACTGTGAAGGGTTTTTGATGTTTGTTCACGAACCCACGAAAACGTCACGTTTCACAAGAGGAGAGTGACAACCTTTGTGCATAGATATGTCAGCATTAGTTATTTTTTTGTGCAGAGGATGTGAAACAGGACGTTGAGCAGAACGTGTTGTTCTCTTCGTTGGGCGGATTTTAATTGTTTTGCTTCTATCAGCGTTTGATGAAAAAATAGCTCAGCCTTAGTTCAGACTGATGCAGGACAAAGTCCCTTTTGACTCTGTCAACCCATAAATGGTCACAGTTACAGCAATCCCATAACTAGGCTCTTAAACTGAACTCAGTGAACACAAATTTATATGGAAGGGTTGCTGACAACCTTTAACCCTGATGATTTTAATAGGCAAGTCTGAAAAATCCATTTATTTTATCATTGCAATGGGAAATAAAAACACAAAAGTAATTATATGAAAATAATGGCATAAGAGAAATGAGCTGGGGACTAACACATTGTGACGTGTCCTGCTCATGATCAGGCTACTCTGTTGGAGCTGGCCACTTTCTGAGCCCCGACAGCGTGGAGGTAGTGGGCGGAGCCCCGCAGTACTACCAAAAAGGCAAGGTAAGGCCGTCCTGCTACCTGCTGTTCTCGATTCAGCAGTGGAGCGTGTAAATAACGTTCAAATGGAGTTTTTCTTTGCGTCGTGTGCTGCAGCTGTTTAATGCGTATCTTTTAATGTGCAGGTCTTTATCTTCACTATAGACAAAAGCTTCCTACGAATCGTTTCTGAAGTGTCTGGACAAGAGGTGAGGCGCCGCTTAGCATCGGCTTCTGTTGAAAATGATCCGCTGCATGTATGTGTATTTGATGTGTGTGTGTGTGTGTTTGCATAGTTGGGATCGTACTTCGGCTCCAGCGTGTGCGCCATCGATCTCAACGCTGATGGTTTGTCAGATTTGCTGGTTGGTGCGCCGATGGCAACAGGCGCCACCAGGGAGGAGGGACGAGTCCATGTGTATATCAACCAGGGTCAGGTGGGGCCCTCACACACACACACACACACACACACACACACACACACACACACACACACACACACACACACACACACACTAGTGTCTTGATAGTGACAGACACCATATAGATGCTTGATGAGGATCTGTCTTTACCCTCCAACATGGCTGATGCGACATTTACAGATTTGTACACAGTAGCTGCAGCTGATAATAAATAAGATAAAATGAGATTGACAGTGTTGGCTCACAGGTGTAATTTAAAATATTTTTGCTGGAGTTCAGGCTGTAATGGGAGAAAATAAGTTTAGTTTTCCCAAAACCTTGAAATAATTGTTTATAATGCAGGTCCTCATTGCGATTCGCGATTGCTGTGAAGCGAAGAAGGAATTTAATGATAACTCCTCACACATAATCCCAATATAAAACAGCTCAGTACTGTGAAAGCACGAATCTAGTGTCTCTAGCGCTTTGGTTAAAGAACTGTATTTGATCTCAGGGAAAGTTGGCTGAGGCAGCGTTTCAGCTGACGGGCAGCGACGCCTACGCTGCTCGGTTTGGAGAGACTGTTGCTGACCTGGGGGACCTGGACGATGACGGTTATCCCGGTAAAGACCGCAGCAGCACTATATCTGACATCTTCACACTAAATGCGACACCATCGCACACGCCCTTCTAACAACGTTCCAGTCAGCACTGTTTAATGCAAACGCCACCCTAAATATAACTGCTGAGTGATTTCTACCACCACTAACACTGTTTCAGAGAAAAAGTAATTCAAGTGGCCTATGAAGGGCTCCTCTAGATCAGCTGGAGTGACCTTCAGCGGTACCTTTACTGCAGTATGTGGTTGTAATGAATGCGTCTCCACCAGCCCGAACCCAGAACATTCACATTTAGCCACCTGCAAAGACGACATCAGTCTCTGCCTTTTGCTAATAACAGGGAAACATCCGTTTTCTTTTCCCATTTTCCTGATGGGGGTGTGAGCCGGAGGGTCAGAGTGTGCTGTTAGCGCCATTAAAAAAGTAATGACAAGCTGTTGTTGCTCTGTGACTGAACCTGTCCTGTAATTAGACTATATAATGGACTGCACGCGTACCTCGTAGAAGCTCTCCTCTCTCATCTCTGAAAGACACACTTCAATATTAAAGGAACCGGGGGGGAGTTTTCTCTTGCTGTAATAATCCGAAAGCCTGAGATGTCCTGAGCAGCAATCAGTCTGTTCATTTGTATTTTACAAAGGGGTCACACAGAGTCTGGAAGTAAAGTTAAAAGTGGATGATTTAACAGTCAAATGTGTTGGATTTGGAATCCATCCCAATTTAGATCGCTTTTACATTTCCATGAGTGCTTTTATTTGTATAGAAGTAAGATATCTATGGAGCTATCAGCTTAGTCCCCTAACCTTAACCCTAACACCTGCTAGATTGTTGCTCCTTAGTGTTTCTACAATTAAAAAACAGGTCTAAACTAGTATTTATTCTAGTATCAATAGCATTTCTTTAAATTTATCACATGTAAATGTGTCCTTGCTGACAGGTATCAGTCCTGTTTTCCAGGTTACCTATTGGAGTTTTAATGATCAGAGACAAAAGAAGCAGCTTATAAAATGTTGACTAGAACCTTCTTTGTGAGCAGATGTGGCCATCGGAGCCCCTCATGAAGACAACCTGAATGGAGCCGTCTACATCTACAACGGTAGGAAGGAGGGCATCTCAGCAGCTCCCTCTCAGGTACCCTCACTGATGGCTGCGCTGATGCATTCACATCTGTTCTGTGACATTCAACCCTGTGTGTGTGTGTGTGTGTGTGTGTGTGTGTGTGTGTGTGTGTGTGTGTGTGTGTGTGTGTGTGTGTGTTTGCAGAGGATCACTGGATCCACTCTGGGTCATAAACTTCAAATGTTTGGCCAATCACTGACCTCTGGCGTTGACATAGATCACAATGGCTACCAGGGTAACAGCTACCCCCCTCCACACACACACACACACACACACACACACTCAACTCTTTTTTCCCTGTTTACATCATTTTCTTATCTGCTATAAATCTGTCTTCCAGATGTAGCCGTTGGTGCGTTCCTCTCCGATTCTGCTGTTGTGCTGAGGTGAAGCAGCGATGATTCTAGACTGGACAAGAGTGACTTCTTTGATTTTAGAACTCTGTTGTTTAAATGTGTAAATGTATTTTTTGTTTTAGGACGCGGCCTGTTGTCCAGGTGAAGGTGTCTCTTGTCCTGCCTGAGCAGATTGACCAGCAGATGGCAACATGCAGAGAACAGGACGCCCCCACCGTGTGCTTCAACGTGTCCATCTGCTTCAGCGTCAGGTCCCGGCAGTTCAGAGGAGCCATCGGTACGTAGATGCTGATGCATCCTTGCTTCTAGAGCCGTGGTGGACAGTTTTAGAGCCTTTCAGGGGGGCATTTTTTAAAAAGTGAGACAACTTAAATCAAACAGAAGAGTTTAAATGCATCCATCCGTGTCAGCACTCCAAAGCCTCCACCATGAGTGGGTCCAGATGACCACAAATAAACAAATGCCCCCCAGTGAACATCATCCCATGTCATGCTCATCCATCTGGAGGCAGCTGAGCATTTCTAACATCTGCAGGAATATCCTAATAATGGACAGCAAAGCCGCACGTTAAGGCTACGTGCAGTGCGAGGTAGGCAGAGCACGGTGGGTGGTAGGGTGCTGAAATAAACGAGGAAGACTGGGCCGCACATAAAAACGGTGCTACAAATGAGAGAGTGCGCCATATTGCCAGCATTCCAACTGCTGCCACATGGTTGCAGTGATGGAAAAAGCAACATTGTCAATAACAATATCTAATGAATCAGTTAAGAGGCTCCTTCCTCCCCCAGCAGGGTTGAAGCTGCTGACACATTCCTCCCTTTCTCTTCCTCAGATCTTCAATATAACCTGACGGCTGATCCCCTCCATAAACCGTCCTTTCCTCATCGTTTCTATTTCCATTATAACGGATCGTCCAATAGCACCAGGGGGCGGGTGAGGGCGCGACCTGGCCAGATCACCTGTTTGACACACGTGGCTCACCAGAAGGTAACGCACCCACCAACACAGAAGGTCTGGGTGCTGCGTTTGAGGGCAGTCCGTGAAAACCAAAAGTCCAGATTTGTTCAGCTTTAGGATTTAAGGCTGCGGCGACCTGGATGGAGAACATGAACCCAGATGTTGACCGACTGGATAAGTTGGGCGTCCTTCTGTTTTTGCCTTTTACAGAAAGACGTGAGGGACATCTTTACTCCGGTTGAGTTTGAGGTCTCCTACAGTCACAGCGAAACAAGCCCGCACAGAGGCAACGCCAACGCCTTCCCTCCATTAAAACCCATTCTGCAGCAGAGCCCCGGACACCAGAACCGAATCACCAACCAGGTACCCAGCGGATAGGGCACAGCTGTTTAACCAGCAACAGTTTGTTGTTTCGCATCGAAATCCAACTTTAGATTTAAAAAACCATCAGTTTCTAGTCAAAAATGCTCTTGATATGAGTCCCCTGCTTGAGTCACATGACCCAGCAAGGCCATCGGATGGATGTTGGGGCAGGGATGGATGGACTCTCCTTGGTTACTCGCATGCTTGTGGTGGAAGGATTAGCAGCTGAACTTTTCAGGAAGAACTTTTCCACGTTTAAAATTTCGCAGGGAAAAATCCCAAAAACTCAAACTTGAGGGGGCACAAGTTTATTTCTATAACTAACACTAGTTCATTTCTGGCTAATTGTAAAGAAAGTTTATTTAAGCAGAAATTAGGGGATTTCAACAAATTCCTGCATATTTTAGGCAGATTTACCCGTTACAAAGGTCACCAAACTATTGAATAATAGAGCAGTGTGAGTTCACTAGAAGATTTTTTATTTCATTGTATTAAAACAACAATGAATAAATATACGCTTCTCTTTATCAGACACAATTTGCTCGATCCTGTTCTCTGGTGAACTGTTCCACCAACATGCAGCTGTCAGCAGAACTGATGCTCCCACAGTAAGAAACACACACACACACACACACACACCACACACACACACACACACACACACACACACCCTAGTGTTTCCACCCTTCAGGGTCACGCATAAGTCAGATTTGTGAGTCCTTACATTGGGTTGGCAGAGAGGTTAAAGAAGTTCTCAACTGAATCTTGAGGGATCCCTGCTGAATAATGCCTCACGCTTATTACGTCAGATCTATTTAAAGCATCAGGCTGGGGGGGCACTTATATACATCATATATGCATCTGTTTGTGTCATACATCTGTTCATGTCTTCAGTCAGCAGCCGTATTTTGCTCTTGGCTCTGGAAACACCATCGTGTTGAAAACTGCCCTCCGAAACGCTGGAGATGACGCCTTCTTGCCTCGACTGTCACTGCGGTTCCCCAGCAACATCCACTACAATAAAGTGCTGCAGAATGTGAGGTCACACTCCTCGCGAGCAAATAGCCACTTTCTAAACTTGTATTTTGTGCTTTTTGAGGGGTTATAACAGGTCATTAATGGCTCAGTTCAATTTCATGCAATATTGAACGCCTCAAGTGTAGCCTCAGCCAAACCAACGAGCTGTGTGTGTGTGTGTGTGGTGTGTGTGTGTGTACAGGAGGACAACAGGGTGAGCTGTGATGTGACACAGGAAGTTAACAGCACAACTGTGGATGTTGACTGCAGCCTCACCAGCCTCCTCCTGTCTGCCCACAGTCAGGTACAGCGAACAGAAAAGTCTAGAAAAGTTCATTTGAAATCAATGCCAGCTTCCATCTTTGTTTATTTCACACTCTGAAAGTGGCTGCAGGTTAGAAGCGTCATCAAGTACAGGAATCCCACAGTCATTGAGAAGGTCCTGAGTTACTGAGAAAGCCAGGACAGGAAGGTCAGGGGTCAACATTTATGCTGAACACAGGGAGCATTACTAAGTCTTGCAGAGAAATGTAGTCCAGAGGTCAAAGACGAGGTTTGGGAAGTCCTCATTATTGCTTTCACAACTGTAAAAAAAAAAAAATTGAGAAAGAAACTTTTAAAACCACCAGGTTCCTTTTTGAAAAGACAGAACAGCATTTTTAGATTTTATTCAAATGAAAGTTCTCAGAAAGGCAGTCGCTCAGAACAAGAGCAATTTTAAAGACAGAAAAAACCCTCTTCTCACCCTGCTGCTGCCATTTATAAACACAACTGCAAGGGTGTGAAACTGTGTTTCTGTATTTGTTCAGGTGAACATCAGCTTCCTCTTAGATGTTAACCAAAACAGCACGCCTGGTGACATCATCCTCCACCTCAACGCCAGCAGGTGAGGACGGCGTGTTCGCTCCCATCATTATGTCTTCATTTCTGAACCCAGGGAACAACAAATGGAATATTTCCAGCTGCACAAGTCTGTAATTTCACCCAAAATATGTCTCCGAATGAAAAGTTGCCTGATTGATGCCGGACATCTGGGACACATCTGG
This sequence comes from Takifugu flavidus, assembly GCF_003711565.1. Lineage (NCBI taxonomy): Eukaryota > Metazoa > Chordata > Actinopteri > Tetraodontiformes > Tetraodontidae > Takifugu > Takifugu flavidus. The sequence continues at coordinate 14,118,709 of NC_079520.1, forward strand.
CCCTGGCTGTTCGCTGTTTCGGTTGATTCTGCATCCATCTGCCAGTTACACCCACGGTGAAAGTTTGCCTTTTCTTTGCAGTGATAACCTCGAGAATGAGGAGTATCTCCATGACAACAGCATCAGTCTGACGCTCCCCCTCAAATATGGAGTCAACGTTAATGTGCATGGGTGCGTCTCCTGTCGTGATGCAGAGTCACTGAATTACCCCAAAATAGAGCGTTTCTTTTTAAATCGGCGGACCAGCGCCAGCATCTCCGATAAGGTTGGTTTTCTCCTGCAGGTTCGTCACTCCCAACTCGTTTGTCTTCGGGGATGAAGAAGCCACCTCGGTCGAATGCTACACTGAATCGTTTAACTACACGTACAAGGTAGGCGGATCGCTACGGTGGGTGCACGTTCGGCCTCCACCTGCTTTAATCTCCCCTCATCTGCTGCATCGGCTCTTTTGTCCGTCCGCAGGTGTTAAATTCTGGTCCCAGCAGGTCCAGAGACACGGTGGTTGTGATCATGCTGCCGAAGATCCTGACGCCCTACAGGCACAGGCTGCTGCAGCTGGTCGACTGGCAGGTACGCAGGTGTTTGGTGGCTTTCATGCTCAGCCCCAGTGGCGTCTGCGTGCTTCCTGGTTGATGTGTGTGTGTGTGTATATGTCAGGCAGCAGCACGTGTAGTCATGAAGCACTCTGTTCTTTTGCTTCGCAGCCATCCCACGGTGTGTGTTCACTCAGTGATCAAACCATCTCAGTTATCGACGACTGCGATGTCCCTCAAGCTTCCGTCATTAAACAACTCATCTTCTTCTTCTCATCCGTTTCCACCCGTAGAATGGTACTGTCTCTCTCTCTCTCACACACACACACACACACGTCTAGTTATGAGATTAAAGCGATTCACATTCCAACTGAATGAACTAAATTTATATTTTTTCCAGAGTGCTCATTTGGCTCACCTTGTGTCTTTTAATATATGTTTTGTTTTTTAAAAAGAGAAGCGTCACATTTACATGATGATGTTTCTGGGCAGTTTTGTGGTCACGGTGATGAGATGTGCGAGCAGCTGGTGTGTCATCTTGGTAACCTGGAGGTGGGGAGAGAAGCCAGCATTCACCTGGAGGTCAAGCTCAACCCTAATGTGCTCCTTCAAGCTCCGGTAAAACACACAGACAACACTTGTTTAGGTTTCCTGAAGGCGTGTCCTGCTGCTTTGGTGTCCCGGCTGCTGGTGTCAGCAAGGACGCCTTCGCCTCTCATCATTAAGCCTTTTGAAGCAGGTGGAAATCAAATGGATGCCATCGGCATCAACTTGCTCTCTGGAGATAGTTCTTTTTCCACGTTTTGTAGCATTTGCCTCTGTTCTGCTAACAGTCACGCACATTCTCGGTGCACGTCAGCCTCCGCCATGTGTGACACATGCTGAGCTTTTACTGGGACTGAGCTTTTCTTCTCCTTGTCTTTTCTGTTTTGAAGTTAATCGCGGTCTCATCTGATGAAAGAATCCGTTTCATGAGTCTCAGACTTCTGTCAGAATCAGTTTGAGTTGTGGATGCAGATTTTCCACGTTGTAAATCTTCTGCATCCACTATCGTCCGGGTGTCCCTCGTGGATTAGGGATTCTAGACTGTGATTTTTTATTTTTTTTTAATAATGGAAAACTGTGGCCATCATCATCATCTGTGTTGCTCTCTGTGTCTTCCAGGACTTTTGATGTTGAGCTGAACAGTAAATCATTTGCTTAAGGCTCTCTCAAACTCACAGATTTATTTGTTTACTTGCCACTTAATAATGGGATATTTCACTCAGATTAACATCTTCTTGGAGTTCGTATCGACAGCTGCAGTCAAATAAGGTGTTGGAAATCAACTGCAGGCTTTTTATCTGCCTCATTTGAGGTGAATTATCAGGGGAACAGAACAGACCTGCTCATGATCTTCAGCCAGTTCCTGAACGCTCTATTTCAAGTGTAGAGGGTTGGCATGTACAGACGTAGACAGTAAATACCGGTAATATGTTTTTGCACCTGGATCACCAAAGAATGCATTTCCATTTCCTTGTCTCAGGGTCGCCATGGTATCATGAAGATTGAGAGTACAGCAGTAATGTCAAGTCCCAAAGCGGACCCTCACACCATCCTCATTCACGGACAACCGCTCACGGAGGTAAAACCAACCCGGTCAACAGCTCCATGTTTTAGGCACCTGATGAGTTCACCTGCAGACGTTTCCTACACAAAGTGGCAGAGCTTCATGGCACTGGGGTTGTTCGTCCACAGGTGGTGGTTGAAGCTCTTTTCACCCAAAAGCCTTCGGCACTGGTGAAGATCTTCATCATCGTTGTCAGTTTAATTTTAGGCCTGGTGATCTTGGCTGCCCTCGTCTGGTGTCTGTGGAAGGTGAATATCTTTGACTCTGTTTTACAAACTACCATCGAGGTTTGGAACGTTCCCACATGACAGTACATGAGAGCAAATAAACTACTGCTTATCACAAAGTTCTGGTATCCACAACAACAGTACACCCACAACAACCACAGTAAATGAATGTAATGCAAAGGTAAACGTCAGTATGGAGGAATGCAAAGACAGTAAAAGTGCAATAGAATCGTATGAGTGCTACATATCACACACAACTCTCACTTTTTATCCCGCCATCATCAGCTGCCTGTCTGTGTTTTTCAGGCTGGTTTCTTTAAGAGGAACCTCCAGAAAAAAAAGGAAGAGGAGTTTAACAGAGACAGCTGGGATTACGTTCCCAAAAGCAACGAACGGGAGAGCACTTCGTAACCAGGCGCGACCCCTTTGGCCTCGACCTTTGACCGTGGTTTACATCTCCACGTGGACAGCAAGGACGGACGGCCGCCAGCCACAAGCGCGTCAGTCTGAAACTGTTGAACGCTGTGGAAACGTCGCCAGCCAGCGAGGTCTGTCCGGGCCTGGTCTGACGCGGGGATCACAAGAAGACCGTCTGTGATGGAGGAGAACATCTGCACGACGCACACCGCCGCACCAACCCTGATGTTCTTTAATCACCAGATGGGATATAACATCAAAAAAAACAATACTGCAGATGAACACACACACGGGCCTGTAAAAATGGGATGTGATTTGTGGAACGTCATTTCAACTCTCCACCACCATTTATTCCTAACTATGGTCGCCGGGGTGCTACTGGGCATGTTTTGGACTGTGGAATGAAACCAGGGAACTTGGATGAAAACCACGGGAAGGACATGTGAACGCAGGAAAGGCCCAGGCTGGAATCAAACACACAACCTTCCTGCTTTGAGCCCACTTAACAACAAAACAAAGGAAGCACATTTCTGCCGGCTGGTCTTTATTTTTTTACGTTTAAACTTTCTTTTGTTAAATTTTCTGTTGTTTTTGAACTGAGTGGTTTGTGCGTCTGTGAGTGTGTGTGTCTGTGTTTGTGTGTGTGTACACAATCACACACAGCCCGTGTTGCACTATACAACATTTTCCAGACAGAAGTAATCACTTGGTGCTGTGATGTGCTGCTACAGTAAAACTAGAACACTTGTCTTTGGTAAGGAATTGGGACCGCTTTTCCACTAAACATCCACTTACGCCAGGTTTTTAAGAATCACTTTATTTTTATTGGCTAAAGGTTTTTCTCCACTTCCAACAGGAACACCACTGAGAGTACAAACTACTGTGCAAGCAGATGGGTCAGCATGTTATTGATGCTTTTATATGAGAGCTGCAGCCTGGAGAGAAACTCTCCTCTGTAATAATGACAGGAAAAATAGTTACGTTTGTTACAGAAACGTCGCCCCTGATTTACCTGCATTCACCTGGTTTTCAGCCAACAGTTGCTATTCTTAGACGATTCAGGGTTAAATAATAATAATAATAGAAGCTGACTGGCTGATTAGAAGCTGACTTTTCCCTGAATAAGCACTTGGGGCAGAAGAGTTTTATTTTATTAGTTTTGGTTTTATATACATGACAGGATTTTGCAGTTAATTATAAAATAAAGATCAAGCCAAGGTGGAGACCATCAGGACAGTCCAGCAGACTCAGCAAAGTGACTCATAATGGTCCATTTTAATAGTTAGCTGTGACATGGAGAGAAAATAAATTATAGTTTTTATACAGCAGCAACAGTGCTAAATAGTCTCTGACTGAGGATGAAGTGTGTCTGTGTCCAGTGTGACCATGTTTCTATTTATACTGTCCATCATCATTCATAAACATTTGAACCCTTCTAATTATTCCCAATTTTCAATGAGGGACATAACAACATTCCAACATGACATCCCTGTTGAAATTTTACAGTAAAATATTATTTGTAAAATAAAATGCTTTAATTAACATCGAGTTGAATGAATACAATTAAAAAAAAAGATTAACTAAGATGAGCAGATTAGGGAATAAAGTTTGGATGAAAAAGTACAGTAGAAAAACAAACCAGTAACAGGGGAGAAGATGCTTGAATTACTTGAAATGGGGTTATTATTGGAAAGCATTGTTGTGATTGGACACCACACCGAAGGATTTCAGCTGATTTGATGAATTCATTTCTCTTTGTTAATGCGAAGTTCTGCACTGGAGTCTCACTGCTTTTACAACACATTACTAATAAAATAAAGGCTTGTTGAGCTACGCCTGACGTCCTTGTTCTGATCAAAAACAAAGCCAGTTTCCACTGTTGGCATAGAAAAAGCACTTCTAAATACAAAAACATGTTTGAAAAACATTCAGTCTCACTCAGAAACAGAATACATCCCCCTGACGGCCTTTGGTGATTCTAAAATGCAGTAAAACAAATATATCTGTGTCTTTTCAACACTTTTGAGGTCCTGATGCGGCAGCTGTCTCAGCACTTTGATCTGAATTATTATGGCAGCTGAACTCTACCTGTGTTTCTGCAGTTCAGGGCGGGGAAGGGGGGGGGGGGGGGGGCACTCACATCCGACATGGTTTACTTGAATTAAAGGAAATGGAGGAAGTGGAGATTTGTGTCAGATACCACAAAGCAGACCCCCGCTGGATTTAGATGCAGCTGCAAGAGACCGCTGACTCTGCCTCATCCACCTCCTCCCCGTACAGAGTGACGAGACATGGGTGGACCCTGAACACATGACACACACACACACACACACAATGGTGACATTACAACCAAAAAGGTTGTGTGAAATGGATAAATATAACCTAGTGTTTTTCAAAGGAGGCTACCTGATGAGAACTTCATTAGCCATCTCCACCAGCTCTCCGTCTATGTTCCAGAGGCAAGTGGCTCCCTCTGACTGGATGATAGGTGAGGTTTTAGATTCCTCTTCCTCACTCTCCTCCTCTGGCCAGCCAGCCACCGCCTGTAACTGGATCTTGACTGCTGAGATGTCATGAGTCTCCACAAAGGAGAAACTGAACTGCTGAAGACCAAACAAACAGAACATTGATGGGAAACGGGTGAAAAGGTGCAAAGTGTGTGTGGGTGAAAGAAAGGGAATGGCAGTTGACAATGCTGACTGCATGACCATGGTCTTCCAATAGAGGGCAGCAGAGACTAAGACAGACAGACAGAAAGACAGATGGACCGTCTCTACTGCAGGATAGGAGCTGTTCACTTTTGCATTAAGTGGAGTGAAAACAGTCCAGTCTTATCACCTTTTGTTTGCAATTATTTCATTACATTTTAATACATAAACAAACAAACAAACACAGGGTCAAGTCTGGGGAATCACTGAGTATAACTTCAGGAAGAAAAAAAAGGATTTTGTTTAAATTGCAAAACATTTTAAGGTTTGTATTTATGTTTTAACATCTCCTGTTTAAACCTGTTAACGTCTGAGTGTTGCAGCACTAACTGTTTTTCTTGGTAGTCTTTCCCCAACTATAGAGTGACAGCATGTTTGGCTTCAGTTCTCCATTGAAAGAAACTATTTACCAATTCACTGGGTTCCAACTTGCTTTGTTCATTCCATGTAACTGTCACCTACAGGTTTCAGGTTAGGAGCATCAGAGATTATTGCTGGTATAGAAATATAAAAACTCTGTCTTTGTGCTGCACAAAGATATGCAGGAGTTTTGTGGTAAGTAACCAGTATTGTGGATGTTTGTGTGTGTATGCGTGTGTGTGTGTGTGTGTGTGTGCACGCACCCAAGGTGTGAAGGCACTAAAAACAGGCCACTCCACCATGACACCTTGCAGTTTGACACTGAGCTGTCGTGCTTTCATTAGGATTGAGGCTAACAGGATGTGGGTCATCGTGTAAACAACCTGTGAATGCCCACACTCTCAGTATATTTAGAAAGTGGGTTAGTGTGCAACCTTATAGGCTTGGCCAGTCCATGCCAGGTTAAACCAGGCCAAGACAGTCTTGTTCGTTCTATCATTAAGTCCTTAGTTAGATTTACAATGATTTGGAACTCTTAAGACGATTAAGTTATAACTAAAGATCCATCCGTCATCCATCCATTTGCTTTAAGTTGTTTTTAAGGAAAAATAATTTCTATAGACTGTGTTACTTTGAATAACTCCTAAAAAATAGCTTCTTTTTAAAATGAAACAGGAGCTTGGATCTACCATCTACCAGTTTGCATACGATAGCTGAAGCATTTCGGATAAATGATACTGTTTCCATTTTGTCCAGTTTGTCCGCGAGCCTTCAGCCTGGCTGCTGACCTCACCTGGCCACTAGAGCTGCTGTATCTCTTCAGGTGTTTGACGAACTCTGATCTGGAAGCGTTTCCAACAGCAATCAATGATGCACTGCCATTAGCTAACCTGCAGGAGTGCAGTCACACACACTGAAATCAGCTGCAGCAGCCTTCAACAGTAGGTCAAAGTGCACATCATACACCAGTGTACCTGGTATTGGGAGCCAGACCACGAGGAATGACCGGGCTCAGACAGGGGATGGACATGACGCTGATGCTCAGGTAAAGGCCCTGAATGGTTGCCCAGGACTCCTCCCCCACTGCAACGACTGAACGGAAAAAAGGGAGTAGATCAAATAGTCCAAATCCAAAATCACAGCTTTGAACTTGAGCAAACATGTTGTAAAGATACAATCACCTGACTCAGGATCCTGCTGCTGGTCCTGCTGCTGGTCTCTGTTTCAGAGAGGTACAGTTGTTTTTTAAGATAATATGATTTTATAAACATTTTATAAACAAAAACAACAAAAAGTTACGGATTAGGCCATCTTTCATGTTAACTTAAGGAATGACTGCAAGCAATTTGAAAATTGCCAGAAAAACTGGGCACATCAAGTAGCAAAGCAAGATAAAGCAAGTAAAGAAAAATACATTCCACAACAGAGCAAAATATAATCTATGATAATCTATGCAGGCCTAGAGTTACATTTTCACATGAGTCACTGACATCTGAATTTTGAAAGGGGAGCATGAACGGTTTCATAAATACACAATTGTATTTATGTGAACAATAAAGTTCTTACTGCTGTTCAGACAAATTCCTGTTGGTCCTATTTGAGGGTAGAAAGGAGATCTGACAGTCTTCAGGCCTAAAAGAGACAGGAAAAAACATGTTAAAACCTATGCAGTCTCTACTTTTCACTTTGTTTCACTTTGTTCCAAGGACTGACTCAGCATTTATGCAGCATTTATGCAGCATTTATGCAGCATTTATGCATATTCTTCACCAATCCTGATGGATCAGTGATGACTATTCCCACATCATGAAGGTCCCTCACCTGTAATTCCCAACACTTTATTATTACAGGCTTCTCTATAATATCTTGTTTTTATGCACTTCTTAGCATAGAATAGAGTCAATTTACTTGCGATTGAACTTGAAATAGAAATGTTATTATTACGTTTTTGGGCCCCCCCCCCCCAATTTTGAATTAGCATTTGCGTCATGTGGACAGTAGCCTTTCACACACCAGAGCAGCGAGCACATTTATATTGTTTATTGACAATAAAACTCTGTTTGCTGTTGGAGGCCATGCGTGCACTGAGTGAATCACCTCAGCCTCGCCAGGGTCTTCACTAAAGCGTATTCTCGTCGTTGTGAGGACGGCATCCACCTTTTCTTTTCTGCTCGTGCTAAACTCTGGGCACCAAAGCCGAACATGGCTGAGAAACCAAATCGCATGAGCTGACCAAAAGACGAGAAGCTGCACATGTCTAATTGCTGCAGGTGACCTGGGGACAGAAAAGGGGGGTGAAATATGTCGAATGAAGATATGAATACTTGGGACCCTGGATGTGCACATGAAAGGCCGAATGGTCATATTTTCAGAAACTCATTAATATTCATGAAAAACTAAATCCAAAAAGAGGTCAGTGCGCTCGCGAGTGTGTGTGTGTGTGTTATATGCACTTTAATATGACCAATCTCGGTTTTTCTTGCTCCAGTTTGGCCAGTCTCTATTGATTTATCAATCTAAATGCACCACAAGTCAAACAGCTATCAAATTCTAAAATCTTCTACTACTACTACTACTACTACTACTACTACTACTACTACTACTACTACTACTAATAATAATAATAATAATAATAATAATAATAATAATGATAATAATAATAATTCTATCTGGAATAATCAAGGACACTCCCCAGTGGAAAGCACAGGTTATATTTACAAATAAAACCAAAAGAACAGTGAGTGCAAGAACAGTGCAAAATATTCAGGAATCTGTGACAGTGCATCGGACATTAAACACACAATATAACCTAAACATGTGAGTTTTAGGTCTGATCTAAACAGGGGAAGGGAGTGAAGTAGCAGTTCTGGAAGCAGATCGGTTGAATGAGCAAGTTCCTGCTGGTGGTGAGGTGGGCTGGGTCCAGAGTGGTGAAGAGAGGATGGATCAGGCTTTTATATACATAGTATATAGCTGCATCCCAGCCATGCAGCAGTGGACCTTAGTGTTGTCGTTATGGATAATGTTGTCAACAGAAAGGAGGTCTTTAATGAAGAGGATGCTACTAGGTCTAGTGTAAAGGGATGACTGCTGTCTGAAGGGTCTAAGTTAAATTAACTGAGTCTGGCCACAGAGGTTTGATTGGAACCAGTTTAAGATGCCATCAGAAGTCAATCTGTTGAGGAGGGAGGTGTGAGAAATGGTGCAAAAGGCCACACTCATGCCAAGACAGAGGAGTCATATGTTTCCAATGCAGTCTCTGTGTCAACTAAATCAGTAGGTTTCTGATGTCCCAAAATGAAGAAAACACAAACCCTTGAACTAATTACAGAACAGAAAGACAATCTTTTATATCAAGCCAATTTTACTTGCTTCTCAAACAAGAGGCTCCAAATGCAACTCACCATCTGGCCACATACCTGCTGTAACCTACTGAACTGCCACCTGCCTGGATGTTTGACTGACTGCCTGTCTGTCTCTCTCCAGACAGAATCTGATTTCATCACCATATGCCATGTTTTCGAGAGTTGAGTGTGTGTGTGTGTGTGTGTGTGTGGTGTGTGTGTGTGTGTGTGTGTGTGTGTGTGTGTGTGTGTCTGAGAGAGTTAGTATTTGTATCAGAGAGAGACAGAGAGGTGAGGGATCAGCTGAGAATTATTTTGACCCCGCAAACGGTGTTATATTTTTACTTAATTTGATTATTTGAAAAATAAATGACTCACAATTCTCTGTTGTATACCTGTGGCACGGTACTACTGGACCCAATTCAGGTGTGTGTGCCACATCCATCTGTGGCAAACACACACACATAGATTTACTCATGGTACTCACACAGCTCTAGAACTAACAAGTGTTCATGAAATGATGTCTCACTACAGCATGATACCTGCTGATTGGTCAGCACATATAGGGACACCAGAGGAGTTGTGTGTGTGCGTGTGTGTGTGTTTGTGTGGGGCGGGGGCTACAGTAAGCAGCAAAAACCTGTGATTTAGGCTGAAAATGATCCTACTGTTGAGCATCTGTCAGCCATTGTGGACATTTCTTTCAGCTTATTTGTTCCCACACGCTTGTTGCTGCTGCAACTCTGAGTGATAATTCATCATTGCACATATATATGTGCATTATATAAAAAACTTTGATATATGTGCATTATAGATAGATAGATAGATAGATAGATAGATAGATAGATAGATAGATAGATAGATAGATAGATAGATAGATAGATAGATAGATAGATAGATAGATAGATAGATAGATAGATAGATAGATAGCAATTCAGTTTTCTGCTCTGCTTAGATAGATAGACAGACACACAAAGAGAGGCCATGGTCTACCAGACCAGACAAGACTCCATGTGTAGGCTCTGTGGAAACGCTCCTGAGACCAGTCCAGCACATCACAGCAGGGTGCAAGATGCTAGCAGGCAAAGCATACATGGAGCGGCATAACCAGGTGGGTGGCATAGTGTACAGGAACATCTGCACTGAGTATGGGCTGGAGGTCCCAGGGACCAGGTGGGAGACACCTCCGAAAGTGGTGGAGAACGAGCAGGCCAAGATCCTGTGGGGCTTCCAGATCCAGACTGACAAGATGGTGGTGGCCAACCAGCCTGACAAAGTGGTGGTGGATAAACACCGAAGGACAGTGGTGGTGATAGATGTAGCAATCCCGAGTGATAGCAACATCAGGAAGAAGGAACACGAGAAGCTGGAGAAGTACCAAGGGCTGAAGGAGGAGATAGAGAGAATGTGGGGCATGAAGGCAACAGTGGTCCCAGTAGATTGGGACACTAGGGGCAGTAATGCCCAACCTGAGTAGATGGCTCAGATACCAGGAACCACATCAGAGATCTCTGTCCAGAGAGCACAGTGCTAGGAACAGCTAAGATCCTGCGCAGAGTCCTCAGACTCCCGGACCTCTGGTAGAGGACCCGAGTCTGAAGGAAGGAGGCACCGTCCAGGAGGGCGAGGAAGAGTTTTGTTTTTTATATATATATATAAAATCACTGTTTGTTGTTGGGTTGTTTTCCTGGGTCGATAATTTATAATTAACCTAATGATTCAATATGAGCTTAATAGCCCCCCCCACTAAAAAAAGCTAATCTGTTTAATGCAAAAAAAAGGCATTCGGGTGCCTGATGAACTTCCCAATTTAAACAAGAAATCGCTTTAATTGCCTTGTAACAATAAATTGAATTATTAAAATAATCTTTCGTGCATTATAAGACAGGTAGGGGGAGAGCTTACCTAACACGATGTGCATGGCAGCAGTGGGTGGATCCCGCACTCCATGAACAGAACATGAAACTACGTCTGTGGAACCTGTAAAATGGACACAAACCATGTCATATATGTGTGTACGCGTGTGTGTGCGTGTGTGTGGGTATGTGCTACGTATATACATTGCATCAGCCCAGTGCCTCACCAGCAGGAATGATTCCAAGTGGCAGCGCTGGTTTCACTGGTTTCTCTGGGGAGTCAGCATCCAGCTGAGCTCTGAGCACCATAGCATGACATACCTCTGCCACTGAGCCGTCACCACCAACACACACCACTCTGAAAAACAGGTATAAAATTGTGACATATCACATTATGTCTGTATTTATTTATTTATTTTATTTTACCTACACGTTTAAATTCCTTTGTCTCCACTACATCCAGTAGAGGGTGTAATTTCTCTACAGGCCCAATACCTAAAGTTAGTATCACAAATAAGAGCTTCTTGATCGTAGCAGCCACAAACTGTATGTATCAAAACTCCAAAGCACTTATCCAATATCTTGATGAATATTCAGATAGGCATAAACTCAAGTATACGTGTATAGCTTTAATTATAATTAAATCTACATGTATTAGTTGCAGAAATTACTATAATACTAGTATGTCTGTACAAAAAGTACAATACTATGTTAATAAAGGAAAAAATTTAATTCCTTAAAAGGTCTCCATGATTTGTGCAGCACTGAAAGGTAATGTGGCTCACTATCAGACATTGTTTTTGAAGTAGACGTGAAGTAAACAGATTCTGCCCCTCCCCCTTCACGTAGATGGGATTACCTGAAGCTCCAGTCACCACGGTGACAGCCAGCCTAATTGGCAAAAGTAGGCTTCAACCAAATCCTTACCAGAGCAGCCTCATGCACACACAGACACACACACACGACTGCAGCAGCTAGCTTAGCAATCAAGCTAATCTTCCTTGAGCACATTAAGCTTTATGAGGGTTGAACACAAAAGCTGATTATGCATGTAACAAACACGCATACTTGGAAGCACACACACAGACGCGTACAAACGCAAATTATACCAGATTGCAATGAGAAGTCATAGAAGTTTGTAGAAGTTTTAGAATGATTCTCGCTAATGTGAGCTGTTAGTAATGAAATTATTTTAGTTGGACAGGTGGCCATACCTACATACCTGTGTATGTGCAACCGTGAATGTGTGTTTGTGTGTGTGCGTTTGTGTGCGTGCGTGCGTTTGTGTGTATGCCTACAAGCAGTCTGGGTCAGTGTGTTTTCATGTCAGTCTCTGACTTGGCTCGCTTTGGCCTCTTTGGAAGGAAGATGTCAAAGTTCATTTAAGCATTAAGACTGTAACATCCTGTCTTTATGATGGCCTTTTTCCACAATAGCCAATTTGAAGGCTTATAGAACATGTTGATTGGAAATCTGGCCTTCTTAAATGTGTTCCTATGACAATAATTTAATATTCACTCTGTAAATGATTGTTGCGTTAATTTTCTACATTAAAACTTCATTTTTTTATGACACAAGTGATTGATTTAAAATGAGAGAGCTGACAAATAAAGATAGAAAGAAAACGAACCCATCGTATTCATCCAGCTTGCACTCCTTCATCACCGACAGAGCGTGACCTCTCCTCTCTGTCACTGGAGAAAGGGGGACGGAGAGAGAGACAGACGAAGAGAGAGAAGGAAACAGATGGAGAGATACTGAGACAAAAACAGAATGTTCATGTATGTGTGTGGTCACATGTACCCGAGTGTGTTTTCATTGAATGCCAAAAAAAGTGGGACAATGGATATGACACCATCTGCTAAGAGGAAAGGATGGAGAGAAAAAAAGACTGGAGATGATGTCCCGAAGAAGTCAAAGAACAAAGGAATGGAAACATGACAGAAGAAGGGACATCCCAGAAAAAAAGAAAAAGTTAAAATGAGGTGATAAAACAAGCAGAAGAGAAAAGAGGAAAGGGGGAAGAGGAAAGGCACAGGTTGTCTCCCTGTTAGAACAGATGTGATTAGCCCCGCCTCCTGTATCAGGTTACCTAGCGACCAAAGACTGCCATTAACTCTGACCTTTGGACCTCTGAAACACAGATTTCACTTAGAGTTGTCTCCACTAGCTCCATTGGTCTGGCACTTTATTTTAGCACAGAGACCGGCACTAATTCATTTTCACTAATAACTCAAAAGAAAATAAATTTATACCGATTTGTATAATGAATAAAATGTTACTTCCTACTTACCGGTGATGTCCGTGCGTACGTCAGCTACCTTAAAGAGAGGCGCTACATGCTCCCTATAGATGTAAACAGCCTCCTTCTTGTGGCTGCAGGGATTGATGAACACTTTTAAGTACCTGGGTCGGCTGCTGAACGCTGTGGATGGAAACATATCGTTAAAATGAACTCTCACCTATTTTCTGATTACATTAGATCCCTATTTAACCTTCACACACTTTGTATTAACAAACAATTATTTAAAATGTGCATAAGTGTTTGTGCTGCATTTTTTTTGACACAAAATGTTTGTAACACTATTAATATATTAACTGAGCTAACCTAGGTTGCCAAAATTCACTGGTTCCAGAAAGCAGTCCTTATCAGCATCATACTTAGCAGTAACCTCATTTTTTTCTTCTCCTACTTTATTAGGTATGAACCCCCATCATCGTCATCACCTCAAGGCGTTTTTAACATGTGATGATAACCGTAATTGTGGGTTTAGCTTTGTGATCAGTAAATTGCCAGAGCTTATGCCAGCAGTCACCAAACCAGGACAGGTCGCCCATCAGGCCGTCACTCACACACTCTCCTCCATGCAGTGTAGTTTATATCGTATCATACAGCATTAAAGGTTAGGTCACATCTCTACCAACAACCGACAAGTGCGTATTTTTCATTAGACAGTATTGACTGTAAATCCCTCACACACAGACACACAGATCCCCTATACGGCTCATCATTAGGCAGATTTAGAGACTGGCATTATAAAGCCCCATGGGCCAGCACAGATCAATATACACACACACCAGTTCCATTATCCAGCTCATTACTATAATCTGCTCCCAAAAGACATGACCTCGCCCTGTTAATGACCTCACACATGCACACGGTGCTCCTGCTGCCATCCCTCCAACCCACAGCTCTGACCAGGTTATTTGGACTTCCTCCCAGTTACTTAACACCCCAACCAGCAGTTTCTAAGAGAACCCCATTATCATCAGGACTTCAAACACTCTTTGTGCACTTAAATCACGAACGTCACTGACCTGAAAGCATGCTCAAAATTGCATCGTAGATTTATGTACTTGGAGATATAAAGTCAACTGAAGCCAATGATGTTAGTGTAAAGAACGGCCAATAAACATCAAATATTCATCCTAAAGAAGTGATGTTACAAGCAACACTATACATGGTTCCACTACTGTGTATCTGTTGTGTTATTACAAACATAAATGTATTTTAAATGATGAGATATATGTATGAGATGTATGTGGATACATGCTCTGATTTCTTAGGCACACTTTAATGCACAAAACAGAACCCATATAAAGGCTATAAAGAACATTACAGTCTATGATATTCCTTATTATACAATATTATTATTATAGCAGTTTATAATTAATGTTGCACTAAGTTTGATTGTAGGCTGGCTTGAAACAGGTCTTAATTAAAAAGAAATGAACTATGGTTCATAGTGGGCTGTATTGTTGGGGAACTGGTCATTTCTGCCAAAAGATTAATTTCAGGAAGATCTGTAAATGGTACCTGGTGGTGACCTAGATGGAGTGTAGCTTCACGGCATCAGAATTCAGGTAAAGGTTGAATAGGCCTCTTTTAGACGAGGAGAGTGATTTAGTGATTTATCCTATGCTAACAAATCTCACACTGAGCACTCTCATTATGACTCTGTGTGTCCTTAGAGAAGTTCCTCAGTTATGACTACCAGCAGCTGTGATTGACAACACAATTGACCTGGGAGGAGTTGCACCAGCTCATGACCGCCTGGCCAAAATCAGGCCATTGAGTCTGAGTTCCACGACTTGTCAGTCTGGCGTGCTATTAAATCACTGCAATCAATTCATCCACTCCGTACGGAAACAGATGCTATACAGCATAACGGGGTGGCTTTTGTCACCTTGACTGCTATTCATGCTCCGCACTGCATTTTTCAGCTGTTTTAAACCGCGAATGGGACAGAATACCGTTCTGGAAACAGAATGTCTACTCCCTGCTCAGCATTGTGCGGCTGAATGTTCTGGCCTGAAGGTTAAGAAGTGTCAGTGGTGTCTGCTTTGGGGGTGGGGGTTGGGGGGGGCTGCCTGCTCCGCGAACGCTACAATTCACAAAACAATGTGCTTTTCAAGTTGATCTTTAGCTGGAAAATAGGCTTAATGTCCACGCAGCAGCAAAGCAACTGACTATGTTAACCTTCCCCTCACTGAGGCTCTGCTGTTGTGGCGTGTAAAGTCACAAAAGCCACCGCAGTTTGATGTGCAGTGTGACCACGCGAGCTGACACACGACCTGAGCCGCTCGGTCCTGTGTTTGTGTACGTGCGCCTGTGTGTAGCGCGCTACATAAGAAGGTCTGACTACTGCTGGGCCCCATGGGTAAGCTGGTTTGATGGACAGACGGACCAACAGACAGACAGGTGACCAGCGATAATGTGTCAGGCCAATGCCATGGTGACGAGATGATGGCAACCTATGTGTGGGACCTTTGACCTCCTCATTTATGAATATAACACGCAACATCTCTGTTCGAGTTGAAATCATCGCCGAAGTGAGAAAAGTGATGTGAAAAGAAGAGTCCCATACACACAAGCCTCCAACAGTTCTATTGTGTGTTAAGTGTCAGCCAGGCACCTCCCTCCACAGTGCACCTGGGAAACAGCATCTGGAAACTGTTCGCTGCAGCAACATCTACAACTATGAATATGGAAATGGAGCAATGCATCCATAATACTGTAACTAAGCAGGCGAGACCAGTACAACAGACAAACCCTGATACTTCCATCGCTTAGTCCGTTTGCTTTATCTCTTCTAAGTCAGTTTTCCTACACTGAATCAACACAATCAAAATTAAAAAACAAAGGGACAGTGTGTGAGTTAGACCTAAAATTTCTGAGCCATTCATCACAAAAAAGGTTGATTGTCAAAGGAATAATCCAGCACTTTCTGCAATTCTTCAACATATTCAAATAAGAATATTCAATTCTGATTAATTTCCAAATGAAAATATTAAATTTGTCATAAATGCAGACTTCAGATTTCTCTGGACAAACTAACAGGACTACAACCACATCAGGTTGTAAATAAAAATTCCAAATGAACCACTAAATGATGAATTAAGAAGTAAAATTACTTTAAAAATGTGTTACTGTCTTGTACTGATAACTGGCGTCTATTGATATTAACACTGATATTGAGAATTGGGTGATAATTGATAATTATTTTGGTTTTTTCCAGCCTCTCACCCAAAGTCTCCCACACCATCTGTTTTATTGAACTGCCCTCTAAACTGTAAACATTGGGTTTATTTCTCATGCCAGCATGAAGTGCTTAGAGACAGAGAACCACAATGAGTCCTGCTGAATGTGTAAGCACATGTGTAATATGTCATTTCACTTCTGTTCCAGTGGATTAGCAGATTAGCTCTATTGTGTGATTTAACTGTGACGCACATCATTAGACAGAGAGATGCTGACAGAAAACAATGAAATTACAATCACAGCAGCTAGAACTACATCTGGCAAATTACTGCACCTTCGACTTAGTGAAAGTATTAATTTGTTTGAAAAGGAATAGCAGATTAGGCTGAAGCAAGTGTCTGTGTGTGTGCGTGTGTGTGCGTGTGTGTGTGTGTGTGTGTGTGTGCGTGTGTGTGTGTGTGTGTGTGTGTGAGACCTTGAAGCTGCTCCTTTAAGGTGCTGTACCAGCGATGCGTGTGTTCTGAGGAGGAGTTATGGAGGTGCAGCGTGTCCTCCTCCAGTTTCCTCCCTCTCCTCCTACAGTAGAACAGAGCCAAACCCAAAAAGGCTCCCCCAGTCTGCTGCCCGACCGCTCGACGCCGCTTCACCTTCACCGCAAACACATCCTGAAGCAGCACCACACCGGGCTGCAGCGTGCACGGCTCACCTGCACCAACAGAAGAGTTATTAAACATCAGGGATGAAGTGTTCAACCACTTGATTCTGTCAGTTCCCCTCACTGATAGTGTGTTATTGGAAGTGACGTGAGTGAATCATAGACCCTGGAATGGTGAAGTGCTCTGAAAACAAACTGCCCTTTTAAAATTGCATTGATGGCGCCTGGAGCATCTTATTACAGTACACAAGGAGGCTTGTCTGCAGCAGTATTACACAACAGAATTAACTTCTTGGAATTATAACTAATCCACTGATCAGCAGAACACATATTTGCACCTGTCAATACATGAGTGTAATCAGAGAGGGATTGTAAAATGTGATAGATGTGATTGGTCCGTGTCAGACTAATCCTCCGAAGATAATGTCAGCGGAGCTCAGACAATACTGTCAGAATTACATAACACACATAGATAGATAGATAGATAGATAGATAGATAGATAGATAGATAGATAGATAGATAGATAGATGATAGATAGATAGATAGATAGATAGATGATAGATAGATAGACAGATAGATAGATAGATAGATATCGATCTATTAAAACTGAGGGAATAAGATTGTTCCTTTGACTATTTTTGTGAAAACCACCAAAATACTGTTTATGGACCTTTTATTTGCATCTTCAACAATCTTGGTCCCTTTTGGGCACACGTGTAAAAAATATTTAGGTTTCTTGCTGGTAAGACTATACAATGTCTATTTAGCATGTGTGTTGAATAAGCGAATATCAAAACTATAGAACAAGATCTCTATAACAGGTGACAAACTGCTGGGTAATTGATCGTGACAAGTAAAAAATCAAAAAAATAAGCTACAAAGAAAAGATAAAAAAAAGACTGACAGTAGATATTGAACAACTCTGAGCACCTCAGAGGGGATGTACCAACAGGAAACAGAGCTGATTAAGTCCCCTCCTGTCTCCCTTAAATCCTGCTCCGTGCTGATTTTGAATACCAAATACCCCCAAACCACCCATCCCTCTTCAACCCAGAAAGGCCAGCCTCCATGTCAGGGCAACAGTATGACACTCCATACTGATGTGACTTTCTCTGCCCACTGACTTCATCCCATATTATGTATATTAGACCTTCTATTTAACATATGAAAACCTACATGAAAATGCACATAAATAGATGATGATGAGAATCTATGCATTGTTCATTAATTGTTGCTTGGAAAGCAAAATAATAGCATTTCATTTGTGTAAAAATACACAAAAAAAGGCCAAGTGATATCAATATGATTTGCTGAAATTTAAAGGACAGAATGGAAGTTCTTCCGTCTCACGGAATCTATCTAATGTGATTCGATGACACACACAGAGTCACAGCGCTCACACACAGTGAGAGCGTATTTCAAGTCACAGGTGTGCTGGATGGTTCCAGATGGTGGTACGTTTCCCATCATGCCCTTGATGACCCACTGTGCACACAGGCACATAAACACACAAACTTATACGATGACACAAAAATAAAAAAAAAATCTAAAACTCACAAAAGCAAACACACACACACACAGTGGCAGTCCGGTCCCGTGGTGACCAGGCCATGTGGCTCGCTGTGGGAATTATGGATCCTAATTTACAAACACACATGCACGCCCGTGCGCATGCACGCACACACACGTCATGTTACTACTCACTACCGTCACCACTACTTGTTTTAAAAATCTAGCCAAATCAGGGCAGTAAAATTATGTTCATTTTACTTGTCATTGTTGTTCTTGCCTTTATTTAAATGAGTCATCACTCACAGTGTTGGGTTTTGGATTTGGTCCTCAATGGGAAAACCTACTGAAGTAAAACTGTGTGATTAAATCTTTCCAATTTATTTTAATGAAAGACAATTTTATAAGACAAAGTGCTGCCTCATTCTCACTAAGCTACTCTTGAATTTTGGAGCCCTAACCTGAGTGAGCCCTATAAAGATTTAATGGGTAAATTTATTAATATAAAGCCTGATATCACCTGAAATTTGACATACAATCTGCCATTGCAGACAGGCATCAAAAGGTGATGAAGGTGGATCAAGATTATGTCTCCCATAGAGTTTATGTTTTATGATGCAAATGATTTTTGAATGTGCATACAACAGGAAAAAAGTCATTTTCCATTTATCCATGTGTGTGTGTGTGTGTGTGTGTGTGTGTGTGTTTGTGTGTGTGTGTGTGTGTGTGTGTTTGTGTGTGCGTGTACGTGTTTTAATCTGTTCACACTGAGAGACACTAATAACCCCCCATAGACTGAACCAACTGTTCGATACTACTGCCAACTCACGGATATATACACATAGAATGTTGGCTTAATGATATTAGCTTGGATGAAATACAACAAAACAGATTGACTCACAGTCAACATGCACACACATAAGATTTTGGAGTATACTTGTTTATTTCAAGTTCAATAACCTTGACTAACAATGTTTCAAAGGTTTTAGGTGCATGTACCTCAATACTACAACTATATTGGGTTAGATTTGACAGTGATGTCCTCAAAAATAGCTGTTGTGTTAAGGGTCATGAGAATGTGCACACATTTAAGCTTTTCATGCAGATTATGTGATGTAAATTCTGCCTGAATACAGGCAGATAAATATGTCACAGAGGTAACTCCTTCCATGACTGGCTACTGGTGCGAAGATACTATCTAAAAATGTATAAAAATGTAATATGGTATGTAGATATTTTGAGTTTATGTGGCTGTGCTAATTATGTTAACTGTGCTTTTCGTCAGCTGAATGTTGAATATTTATTGTTTCTAATGAGACAATAAAAATTGAAATATGTAAATATGTGTGTGCGTTTGCATGTGTGTGTCACCTGTTGGGGTCTCTGGAACGATGGGGGTCCAGGTTAGTCTGGTTCGGGTGAGCAAGACATCATGACTCTTTTTCCCCAGTTTGAAGATCCCTCGCAGGAGAACACAATCGCTATATGGAAACATACATTAATAAATATATCACAAAACAGTTAGCTGCCTATGCTTTGTATGTGTTAAGGTTTTAAATTACATACCCATATTGATAATATAAGTGACTCACAAATTAATAGGTGGCCTCAGTGATATAAATGATCACTTAAATATATATTTACACGCATGCTGACATAGATTAAAATATATATCATATCTGTGTAATCTGCCAAGCTAGTTCAAGTGCACATTTATTCTGAGGACAATCCTCTAATTTAGACATATTAATAGTATAACAGGCCAGTGACAACGAGATAACCTACATTACTTCTTAAATATCCAATCAGAAATGAAACTATTGTTGAATAAAATCTTACAGTGGGCAAAGTGATGAGCTGATGCCGCCATAATGGCAACAAATTAGACCTAGAGTATTTGTTGTCGTGCTTTTATTTTGAAATCCTCTAGCTGTGCTGACTTGGGACTATTAGATAGAATTTAAAATATATCCAAAAAGGTCCTTGTCCAATGATGTATAGGGTTAGTATAAAATAACCAGGGCTCTGGAAAACACGTGTAGAGCATTTGAAAGAAACTTTTTTACAAACACCTCTGGTTCTCTTCCTCCAGCACCTGCGGCTCCTCTTCCCTCCGCTTCTCCTTCTTCCTTCTACTCCGTTTCTGTACCTTCTTCGCGCTGCCTCCATCCTCGCCTTGTAGCTCCTCCTCAGGTTCCGCCATGTTTGCCAAATTGCTCAACGAAACATCAAGTAAAACAACGAAACTCGTGTTGTTTTCTATCTGGTAAACATAACAGAACACAGGACAGATAATTACGCACTAAGCTGATCACCACGGGCAGGTTACGGTTTGTTTCCGGGTTCCGTCGCTATGGTGACAAGCGCCAGCTTACTCTATTCGGGCACGCGGAAGGTCGTTCGTGTACGCGTGAACATCTGTCCTTTCTTCGTCTTTTAAATGCCAATCATGTTACATTTACACAAATACTCTACTTAATTGGGAATGTGATTGTCTGCAGGTCCAACAGTGCAGCTAAATGTTAAGATTAAAAAAAATTCTTGTGTCATTAACTGCAAAGCCTAATTGTGTGGCAAAATTAAGTAGCCAATTCAACAACATCAAACCACCACATTCAAGACTGTTCTACAATAGAATCAAAAGTGGTCGTACTTCAGACATTTAGCGTAGTTACCTATTTTTTAAAATCAATATTATATAAAATACCAATGATGATAACTCATATCTAATTAATACATCATTGCGTGGAGTTTTGTATTTCTTATTGCTGTTGGTATATAATTGTAAAGTGATAACTACCAACCAAATGGGGCACCCTGGCTAAAACATAAAGACCGTTGTCCACCAAGTTAGCAGATGGCTGCGTTTAGGCTGGCGTGATCAGCCAACAGGATGAAACACAACACCCCTCTCCCAAAAAATAAAACCACTGTTACCAAAGGAGTGATTTTTAGAAATTAACAGCCTTTAATATTTAACAAGAAATTTCCTTAATGAAGAATTAGCTAGGGGAAACAAATCTTTTTGGTTTGAGATATTTTTTGGTATTGTAGTATCTGGATTCATATTTATCATTTTAATAGTGGGCCCATTTCAACCATGATGCTAAATGGTGGGATATGGCCACCATATTGTCCCTGTTGACTTTTATGCACACACACACACACACACACACACACACACACACACACACACACACACACACACACACACACAGTAGGAGAGCAGCAGAAATTGAGGGGCTCTCATGCATAAACAAGATAATTTTCATAAATTAAAATTTTGCCTGCAGAATGAACATCTGTGTCCTTCACACACACACAGACACTGAGAGTAATTGGGGTTTATCTCTCAGACACTGTGATAATGTGGTTAACATGTTAACAAGGTTTGCTCTGTGAAGGGATATGTGTTTTCTGCTGATGGTTTTAATCAAACTTTAAGTCTTTATGCTCCACTTCCTATAATATTGTGTCACAAAACAGTAGATCTCTAAGAAACCTCTGTCTTGTTTTTTCGAGCTTAGAGGGATATGGTTGTCCTTTGGTGTAACATCAAAACCACTACATGGCTTTTCCCAATATTTATTTGTGTTTTTAGTCAAGAGGGTTGAGAATGAAGACTAAGAATCACAACCAACTTCCCATGAAATATATTCTACAATTGTTAGGCTCTATTGGCGTAACCTATTTTGGCTCAATCAGCTATTTAGTTATTTGTTTAGTCACAGCTGAGCACTGAGCCTCAGTGGTTAGAACTGTCTCCATCACAAGAGGAATAGGCTAAAAATTAGTTGAGTTGCCTTGTCTGTAGTTTTTCTTCCCAACACCATGATGATGATGGGGTGCATATATAGCGCTTTGTTTAGAGAGATATAAGTTAGCCTTCTGAGTGAAGGCAAGCTACCTGGGCAGATTATGATCCTGAGCAAAGGGTCAGGGGTCGCGGATCTGTTAAACTGACTCAGAGATCATCAGTGGAGGAGCTCCTGGTGGCAGAGACCCAGATGTTCTTGTTGGTGAGTCTGCCGTCTTAAACTGTTCAAATGGTTTAAAGATGCAGCAGCTTTATTGGGATATGACTGTATGTATATTGTTTTAGTTTAAATGAATTAACTGAATTATCAACCTGGGATAAATAAACCATGATTTCTGGAATAATTTCACTATACTGGAAATTCTTATTTTAGTCTTTTTTTATATGTCTCATTGCCAAGATTTTCTGACAAATAATAAAAATTTGTTGCCCCCTAAAAATTGCTAAAACTAATTTTCTCTATTCTCCCTGCATGAAGATGGAAACGACACCATGATACAAGCTCTGGGCTCAACTCACTGAACTTATCAACATATGAAAGAGAGGGCTGTAGCCATTAAGCTGCCATTTGGATAACCACCTGCAGCTCCATTTCAAATGCATAAACAAGGCATTTCCTATCATCTGGTCTGGTATTTCAGCGTACATGCATTAGAAAATAATGGGCATGGATCAGACCTAAACAAAGATGCACTGTCTTGCTGTGTTGCCACTGACAGATGAATCACAGTTTGTAATTGATGGCTTTTATAAACATCTATATTTATAAAACATGAATTACAAGAAATGTTGACAGAAAGCTACAGAAACAGGTTTTAAAAAGCAAAACATAAAAAAATACGTGAAAAATATGACCACTTCAGCCCAATACTGGCTTAACGTTACCTTAACATACTAACCCAAAAATAGAGAAATCTTTTCATTTAACATTTGAATTATCATAGGAGCATAGCTCAGTTTGGGTTTTTGTTACAAAATTGCATAGTTTTTAATGATTATTGCTGATTTCATATGATACTATAAACAGCAGTAGTATATTAAGGGATCATTTGCTGCAGGATAAAGCACTACAAAGAGTTATTACATCATCTGCGTGATGTCATCACAACCATCTCTGATGTCATGACCGCACAGAGGTATTCTACAGCCTGATGCAGACATAAACATGGAAAGATGGAAAGAAAGACAGCATATAAAACAAAAGAAATACACAAAACGTTTCCTCAATGGGCATTTTTCCCCTTGTCATGGTTCACTGTCCGTTATTTGCCGCTTCCTCAGGAATCATGGAAAATGCCATTTAGCTGAGCATTCATTAGCCGCTCATGGTGTGAGTGTCCATCAAAACCCATTAGGGTGTCCACCTGCACTTCACTGCACCGTGGATTGGCCCCCCCACCCCCATATAGGGCAGCATGTCCTGCTGGTCCCCCTCCCCCGTAGTGTACACTGAAGGAGAAACTTTTGTCATAGTCGGCAACGGCAACAGCTTCTTGCTTGAAAGATGAGAAGTTCCCGTTGATGCTGAGTGGTGGGCTCAGCGGGGGGTCAAACGCCGGGCCATCGGACATCAATACGCTGTCAAAAAAGGGCTCCAGTGTGCCATAGGACTGACCCTTGACCTGATGGAAGATGTGGGAGGGCTCCATGGTACCATAGGGTGGGCTGGGCAGCCCAGCTGTGAGCCCAGGACTCTGGAAGGGGAAATGTCCCGGGTAAGCAACGGCACCCGCTGAAGGAAGATGAGCGGGAAGGTCAGGCGTCTGTTCTGGCAAGAAAGTCCGAGGATTCAGCTGTAGGCAGCCCGCCACTAGGTTGGTAGTTGGCTGCGATAGACCTGAGAATGAGGAGGAAACAGCGGTAAATAGTGTAATAGACTTATTTCAACAGAGGCTATATGAATTGTAAGTTGTAATTAATTGAATTGTTAATTTAATCGCTGTTAAGAAACTGGGGAATGACATTAACTCTCTGCTGATGATGTATTCATGTTCTTTGTACTTTTTTATTGTGTAATTATACACTGGGTAATAAAATGTTATTTAATTTAAATGTGTGGTACCCTGGACATTTTACGACATTTTACTTTTACCATTAAATTCTGCTAGAAATAATGAAATGTGGTTAAATTTAAAGCAATAACTCTGATAATTGTATTTACAGAGCTCTTTTTTGTTATTTTAGTGAACTAGAAGTCTATGACTAGAATGCTAAAATTACTACACCTTAAGGAAACACTCAAATGTTTATCATGTGTGTAAGGCTGCGTGCTACTGCCTCTTGTTTATTATGGGTTTTATATCACTTTTAATCACAATAATAGGATTTTAAAGTGAAGGAGATTCTGACCTTTGCAGAGTACCTGGACAAAGCTCATAAGGTCAGGAGCTTTGCCCGAGCGCAGGATCTCGCTCAAGGCCCAGATGTAGTTCTTTGCTAGGCGCAGTGTCTCTATCTTTGACAGTTTCTGTGTTTTGGAGTAACAAGGGACGACCTTCCGCAGACTCTCCAGAGCATCATTTAACCCATGCATGCGGTTCCTCTCCCGGGCGTTCGCTTTCATTCGACGGACCTTAAACCTGAGGAAACAGAACGTTTTACAATCATATCTGTAAACTGTTAATGTTGGTCATCTGCGTGTAAAATCATGTGAGCAAATGGTTTAACCTTTGTCTTAACGTTAGTACTGAAATTGTTTACACAGTTGTGCAGTAAATACCTGAGCCAGAGGGAGACTGCTAAATAAGATTATCAATGAACTGCACTGAGAAACAGTAAAGATTTTTAACTATACGGCAAACTATTAAAATATAGATTCACTTAAAACGAATAAAAAATGAAAAACGTTCTTAGATCATTTGCACAAATTAGCTTGTAATTTAATCAAATTCTACACGATATTTCACATTAAAAAGTATAGATATCAGAGAAAGATAATCGAAAAGAGACTTAAAAATTAAATAAAAAAACTAAGAGAAGAAATAGATCCCTCACCTCTCTTTGATTGGCTCAAGTAAAACAATACTTGAAAATACCCTAACGGAACAAAACATCAAGATCCAGTGTGTCATGCTTTTTAGCATCTACTGGTCAGAATAAAAACTAAAGATGTCATTAAAAAATGTTATTAAAAGGGTCATTTTCCAGAATATTGGACAACCCGAATTTTGCATTTTTCCATAAACGCACCTGCAAATTACTTTTTTCATATTGAATGAGTTGATTAATAAAAGAAAAGATAAAAGTTAGGACTGTAATCTGTTTATCCATTCTGAGCTTCTGCAGACACGGGAGACAACGGTGGCTCCACATCAGTGAGTATAGAAAGATCTTAAACATAGCTAAATGAAAATGTGGTCATTATGATATTAGATTTTTGATAGTAGATTGTTACATTTGTCACCCACTTGGCTTCTCTTTAGTGTACAGTCAGTTCCGGATGTTCTGATGATCCCACATATAGAGTATATAGTAATGTTTTTACTGCCCCCTGCAGGACACTCTCCGTCTCTATACATTTTGGATCAGGTGGTAGAAAACTGCAAAAGGTTTTTATTGAACCAGGATGCGTTACCTCTGTAGGCGTGCTTTTGTCATCTTCTTCTTCTTTGGCCCGCGCCTCTTGGGTTTGTTCTCACTGTCCTCCTCCTCTTCTTCCTCCTCCTCCTCTTCCTCATCGTCCTCCTCTTCCTCTTCCAGTTGGTGGAGGTGATCCTCCTCCTCCTCCTCCTCTCCGCCTCCTCTTCCCCTCTCCGTGTCTCCGCCTGTGGGCTGCTCCTCTGACGCCACTGACACCTGATCCTCCCGCACAGATCTGGTCATGATGCTGATTCTCTGTTGATTAAACAAAAGCATCATATAGATATGTATGTGGAAAACACATGACGAACTGAACCAATTTAATTCAAGTCCTATTTTGACATTTGATAATTAATGAATAAAAGCCTCGTCCTTTTTGCACATTTAGACATTTTCCTCAGTTTGAAAATAGGATTACCGAAATCATTTCACACAGCGATTAAACCATGTAGACTTAATCCCAAAAGGGATGCTTTAATCTAGACAATAGGCTGCCAGATAAATAAAGCCAATGTTTTTTTTAATCTAAAATTTCACGTAGAAGTCTATTGTGTATTATTTATGTTCTTTATAACGGAAAAAGTCCATATATTTTGTGCATACATTTATTTGCTGTGGTGAAATTACAGGACCGATACCATGAGGTCCCTTAGAGTTTAGTAGGAGTTTGGAGATGTTTTTTCCTTTTAGAATTAGTTATTTATTTGAAAAGAAAGGAGATCTAGGACACAAACGGAAATATAATTTAAAAGTATTTAGCACATGAATTAACATCAGACAAACAAAGTGAATCAGTAGAAAATGTAGGAGAAAATGTGTTAAATGTAAAAATAAATTGCGTTCCAACATCGGAAGGATAATGTCGCTTCAACCAATATGGGATCATCGCGGGTCGACGGGTGAACAACTGGAGTGACACTTTTTGTAACTTAAAAATATATTTACAAGAAAATATCGGATGAGTAAAATGTAATTGTTATTTTAATGTTTTCATCCAAAGCTGTGGTGGCGCGTATGAAGACTGTATCCGATAATCTCAAGGTTAAGAATTTGTGAAACAAAGAATTTCACCCAAAATGTAAGAACTCTTCCAAAAGAGAATAATTTGGGGTTGTTTAGTTATTTATTGTGATTTAATTATAAGGACATGTGGATAAATTATTTTACGATGTTAGTCCTATTATACTTGCAGGTTAAGTGATGTTGAGCTTCAGCTTGTGATTTAGCTTAAGTTTTTTATTTTGGTGGAGGTCAAAAAGATTTTTTACGAATGAGGAAAATAAGATTGAAGCCTACCTGTTGTAGCTGTGCCGTTATCAGTCAGACACGCGCATCCCGTGCGTCAATTTGCAGAATGCGCTGAGATGTCCGAGGTGTGCGGTTGTGGGTGGGAGAGAGAGCGGTGATGCTTTTATATGACACACGCGGGGACACATACATGCACGCACACACACACGCACGCAGACGGAAGGGATGGAGAACTTAGCAAGGAATCCCCGCCCATTCAGCATCCACCATATGGTCGGTGAGTCACGGCCGGGAGGGATAGGGATGTGCGCGTGCGTGCGTGCGTGCGTGCGTGTGCGAATACTCACGCATTACATCGACTCAGCTCAGACGGGGTCACGTGACAAATCTTCCATTTGTATCAGCAGTCTCCTCCCCCATCTTTTTCAATTATAGTTGACCCACATGCACGCATGCGCACATCGAAGTTACACCTGGACCGTTTCTTGATTACAGGCTATTTATATGACCCTATAGTTGAAAGGAGATTAAAATAACATGGACAACAAAAATGGTAGTGATAATAATGATTCTAGGATTAATGAAAGGAAGAAGGCGCGGGATTTAGATTACCGTAATAATGCACTTTACAAGTTATTAAACAGCTTTAATGGCATTTCTTGATTATGCAATATGGTGTGTTTTATTGAAAATTTAAATCATCCTTTTAATGTCTTTTTACTTTTCTTTTTGTTGTTGTGCTGCTGTAATTAACATTTTATTCTGCATTCTTAAATCCCGGCTTTTAAAAAATGTGATGTATTTAAAGAACAAAATTGACCTGGATGGAAACAGTCCATCCCATCCATAAAATCAACATGCTCAGCCCAACTTTTACAGTACCAGTCGACTGGAAACAGCAGACTTTGGACCATGGACCTCTGGTGAAGAGGTTGATATGGGGGCGATAAAGCTGTTTCTAGGCTGTTACCAGGCAACTTAATGGAGCATTTCTGTCTGTTGCTCAGAGTGGACCATCTGACAGCCAGGCTAATGGTTAACACAGAATCAATCTTCTGATGTTCCCTTCAGGATTCATGCAAGACCATCATGCTGGGTGCAGTGTTCATCAATGTTTATGCCACTTTTCTATTATGTTAAATGTCATTATTGACTTAAATAGCAAAACACACACACACACACACACACACACACACAAATATCTGTGGTTCCAAAAAGTTCAGTTATGACCAAACTGTGAGTCAAAAACACAATAAGATTCCATTCGTCATTTGATAAATGAAACAGTTTTAAGCAGTCATCAGCTATTTTTATTCCGAAGTTTGAACGGTTTGATTGAAATAATTGGACCAACATATCCAACACCATCAGTGTGACTGTGACAGACCTCTATCTAGTGGCCAACGCCGGTACTGCGTGTTTTCTTTCTTTCATGGTAAAGCCAGAAGTACTAAAATTCTTCTAAAATAATTATACTAAAAATCAAAAATTTAAGAAGTGCTCGGAAAAAAATCGTAAACCCACCATGTAAAGATAATAAATTAAAACTAACTGGTGTCAACCTTTCTGGAGCATATTCTTTCTTTGGTCTTTGCCCACAGTCCCCACAGTTTGAAAATGAAGAGATGTCATTTGAACATTGAATATTAAAAGATCTTATACCTACATTTTTAAAACCCTTCTTTTGACCTACAAGGTCCTCAGAGGCCTAGCTCCAGCCTACCTGGAGGAGCTAGTGATACCTTACCAGCCCAATAGACCGCTCTGCTCTCAGAATGCTGGTCTACTTGTGGTTCCCAGAGTTTCTAGGAGTAGAATGGGGGGGCCGAGCATTTAGCTACCAGGCCCCCCTGCTATGGAACCAGCTCCCTGTCCAGGTACGGGAGGCTGACTCCATCGCTACTTTTAAGATCAGACTTAAAACCTACCTCTTTGAAAAAGCTTATTGTTACTAATTCAGTAGTTCCAGTTACTATCATACACAGACAGATTATCATACTTAGGGGGTCGTCTAATCATTAGGTAACATCTTACTATGCTGCTATAGGCCAAGGCTGCCGGGGTCCAGAAACATGATCACCTGACAGGCCTCTGTCACCCCACTGGGTCATGGTTTCCTCTCCTCTCCTTTCCTCTCCTTTCCTCCTCCTCATCAAGCAGACTACCGGTAGTTATGATGATTCCTGTGTAGTTGTGCCCCCCCCCCCCCCATTCATTTACAGGTATCGCCGACATCGGAGCTGCTTGATGACCTCCGGCCCCGCTGACCCACTGTATAAATAGTGTATTTTTGTATGTGACATCTCTCCTCTCCTCCTCTCCTCCCCTCTCCTTCTCCTCTCCTCTCCTCTCCTCTCCTCTCCTCTCCTCTCCTCTCCTCTCCTCTCCCTCCTCTCCTCTCTGCCCAGCCCCCCCATCAGCAGGAGGGTCCCCCTACATGAGCCTGGTCCTGCTCAAGGTTTTTTCCTGTTAAAGGGGAGTTTTCCCTTGCCACTGTCGCTTGTCTGGGGTCAGGCCCTGGGATTCTGGAAAGCGCCTTGAAACAATATTGATTGTAAAAGACGCTATATAAATAAAGATTTATTGATTGACATGGTTAAAAAAAACACCTCAAAGACAAAGACAAAATATTAACATTTCTCTTGTAACATGTGTTATATCCAATGCAAATTGGGATTCTTGCTCAAGGACATGTAAACATGTCGACTCCTCCAGCCTGGGACTCACAAGCATTTCTCAGCCCCTGATATTTTTCCAGGTTTGTGTGTTCCTTTTTTTCTGACTCTGCCATCACTTGAGAATGGCACATCATATACACATACAGGCCTCATCTGCCTATAACAACACCAATGCAATCACCATTGCCTATTTATCTCTCTGTCTCCCTCTCTCTGTCTATCTGTGTGTGTGTGTGTGTGTGTGTGTGTGTGTGTGTGTGTGTGTGTGTGTCCCTCTCTCTCTCTCCTTCTGTTTCTTATTCTCTCTCTTATTCTCTCTTTGTCTGACTATATATAGTGTGGACAGGACTGATGAACACTAAAAGATGACAGCCTCAAACCCTATCAGTTCCAAGAGGAAGAGCAGCACAGGAAGGCTGGAACTCTGTCTAAAATCTCTATGGTGCATGTGT
The DNA here is from genome assembly GCF_003711565.1 of Takifugu flavidus. Lineage (NCBI taxonomy): Eukaryota > Metazoa > Chordata > Actinopteri > Tetraodontiformes > Tetraodontidae > Takifugu > Takifugu flavidus. The sequence goes on from NC_079520.1 coordinate 14,149,184, forward strand.
TATGCCCTATCCTGTTTAACTCAGAGTTTTTTATATATTTTCCAGAGTAAGTGAGAAGCTCCTGTGGATGACCATTTTTGATACTCTGTGATGACACCAAGACAATCAAATGATATACGGATAGGGGTCCTGTTTTTCCATGATTATAATACACAAAACACAATGACAGCACTAAAATGGCAAGTTTAAGACCATCATCAGCACATCTGAAGCTCTTTGTCCAAAAGCTAATTCACAATTAATCAACAACAACAACAAAAAAGCATTCAGGTGGCTTGAACAGGTGGAACTTTTAAATTAACAGCTAAAATCTTTTTATTTGATTTAATATTTGTTATCGCTACTAAGTGTTGCACATGCCACTAGGGTCCAGCAGACGGCGCTGTTTCCCTGCTCTTGCCCGCTGAGGACACGCCCCCTCCACCTCCTCTTCTCCCTCCATCATGCCTCCTCCATGCTGCTGCTTTCAGGAAGCGGAAGCGGGAATATTGGTGTGTTTTTAGAAAAGTTTGGACAAGTTTGACATTTTGGAACCAGAGGTACAAAGACCCGAAACAGGCGATGGTAAGTTACCGAAAGTATACACGTACTTCTTTTGCTACCGTTAAAGGAATTAGTAGAACTGATGGTCGAAGTGTCCAGAGTTTTTTAGACGCTGCGACTGCTGTCATTCCTGACCTCCGTCTGTCTGTCAGAGCAGGAATCCAGCAACAACACGTTCACCTAGAAAACAATACGACTTTTATTGATTCACGGCGATTAAAGGAATACAGCTTCTTTGCCTTACAAAGGCCTCCGACTGACAAACGCAAAAGTGTCCACTGGACAGATGTTTAAAGTGACAGGGCTTATCCATAAATTATGTCTTGCGCGCGTGCGCAATTATGTCTTGCGCGTGCATATGCAGTATTACGCGTGTAATACTGCATATGGACTGTCGTAGATTCTGTTGACTCAGCTCTTTTTTCATGCCTAAAGCTCCTTTCTGACTGCACGTAAGACCCGATTATGGATATGTGTCCCATTTGCACGCGTATTTAGTCGTATTAAGTAGTGGTTTCATGTGAATGCGCTGTAATAATTACGCTAAAATAATATTGTGATTGTGAGTCTTCTCCCTGAAGTGCAGGGTTCTTTCTTGACTGCACAGAACAGGTTCTGTCCTCTGCAGCTCGCACGTTCATGTCACTCCTTCTTGAATTCCTTAACACTCATGGGCCACCTTTTAAAAGCCAGGACGGGCCCTATTTACCTTTCAGACTTACCTTAATTAATGATTTAAGGGTTTAAAGAGGTGTGTCATGTTGAAATGGGTTATTTTGATGACAGGTTTCCCACTAAATCCTCTCTTCTAATTTCTTGAATTAAGTGATTAACAATGTGCACACTGTGTTTTTATTCAATTATTAAGGTTTAAGATTACATTGATGCTCATCTTGAGTGGTAAAATGTTGCTGTGGCGCGTAGTTACAGTAGCCTGGAATGAACAGACATGAAGATGAACTTTAGTAGATGTTAATATTATCATATTCAATAATCTATTGTAAACTATAATCTATCAGTCTCACGGAATAAAAACAACATTTCACACTCTATTGCTAAATTGTAAATATATCATTAATGATTATGTTCTGGACTCAGGACATGTGTAGATATACTATATACAGACTGTAGGTTCTCATACTGAAGGGGTTGAGCACATTTAATCAGTTCCCTCAGCACTAGATGGATGTTACATAACCTCTGAAATGAAAAGTATTTAATAAACCATGTTAGACATGTAACAAAACACAAGTTAGGATGAATACCAGCTTTGAAGAGAGCTTTGTTTTCATTTGTTAGCCTTTTTTTAAGAAAGCGATTGTTACAATGCAAATTTCCTTTTCACATACATTTACACAAGTCAGCTGAGTCATTGTTATTTGAATGATTATAATCTTTGTAGTCTCACTTCTGACTTGTCTTTTTCTCCAGATAAAAGGGACACCTCACATTTATTCTTTTTACTCTTTGAAAATACTACAGTATATTGTAAAATTTAACTCCACTTCATACCAGGACCGGCAGCCTTATATGGCAGCTCAGAGGCTCACCAACAGGTGGTATTCATCAGGCTGAGGGATTTATCATTTTAAGTTTAGGCTGTTAAGAGAGCTAAATGCACTCTGATTGTTCACTAACCAGAAAATCTCATAATATGAAATTCCCACTGAAAATAGCTAAAAAAAATTGATGAAACTGAGTGTATTAGCATCATTAGCTGGAGTCGCTTCCAGAATTCTCTGGCTGTTGTTTAGTATTTGCTGATGGCATCATGTGCAGTTTGCAGTCAGAATGACGTTAACACGTTCCACCGCAGCGTTTAACTTTGTTTGCACGGACCGTGGTGGTTAAATGAAGGTTAATGTCTTGGCTCAAGTGCAGCGTTCATTCATGCAGTTGTGATCTCAAAGTCTGGTTTCTCTCAGAATTTCTGGGGAAACAGATTGTATATTCATGGGCTTGGCCAGAGACATTAATGAAATGAAACAGAAAGAAGGAGAATATACTTGACCTCATATTTTTCAACTTTATTGCAAAGTTACGTAATCTAGACTTGTACTCACAGGTCTTGAACCCTTCAGAAATGTCAATATTTCTCTGTGATATCGTTTAAAACACTACCAGAATTTAATTCTACTTGATTCTGGTGAAAATCTGTCCACTATTAATTCCCAATTTTTCATATTATTACTTTTGTATATCCTTGTGCAACAGTATCTGTAACCCAAAGATCTGCTTTTTCTTTTGGGGAAGGGGGGTGTTCAGTCTACTCACAGGAACCAGAAACCCAAATTGACCCCAAACGTTCAGTGTTTCACTCTCAGCCTGAGAAAGAGGAATTTAAACTGTTTTAATGAGGGTTTTAGTCACTCACAGCTGTCTGTTGCTGAAGAAAAAGAGAAACTTTGTGGACTTCAATGTTAAACAGGACTTCTAATTCTAAAATTCTCCTAAATTCTAATAGGGACGTGCTCAGAACAGTGCGGGCCTCTGTTGTTTTCTAGTGTTCCCGTTTGTTTTTACATTTACATGAGACATCTAAAAATAAATGGATATCTGCCCCCATCTCCCTCTTTCATTCTTGACCAGGAAGTTGTTCTGTTATTCATTCTAAACACTTCTTTCCTGTTTCACACATTCTCATTTGACAGCTTTATCCTCTTTTTAGACCCTTTCAAATCGCTATATAAAAGGGAAGAACAAAAAAATATTCTCCCCACAGATTACACTCAATAATGTGCAGGTGAAACACAGTATTTTAGAGTTTTTGTGTCACAAATACAGGCCTCTGCAGACTGAAAAGAGTCATGTTATATTGTATTTACTGTACCTACCGTGGAATGACTTAATTGAGTATAATGTTCTGCATCCCTTAGAAAAATATTTTGCAAAGAGTATTGAGCTTGTGTGGGAGGTTGAGCGATACTGGCCAGAGATAGTTGGGCCCCCTCCATGCACATTCTGGGCTCTGGAACCCAACTTCTTGAGAAAGCTGCACTCTCTTCTCCTCTGCAGTTGTCCAGTGAATGACAGGGTTGTGCCCTGCGCCTTCAGGTTGGGGCTAGGTCTCTCGCGGCTAACGGGCCGACCAGTAACGCAGAGTTCCCGGCCTATTCGGAGGCAATGGGAGGGTGCTGGAAGTCAGGGCCTCCATCATTCTACTGAATGACTTTGGGCTCATTTGGGCAGCAACAGTGATACCTGGAGGGGTGTGATTGGGAGGAACAGCCTCTCTGATCTGATCCTGAGCAGCATTTTGCTGCTGGACCTCTGGGCTAGAAGTCACGTTGTGGTCATGCCATATGTCGTTCAGCCATATGTCTTGGAAAAAGACGGGCTGAGATGACGCTAAGTTGGATCTGCTGGTGAACTGAGTTTCCTCCACAGGGTAGGCAGGGCACTCCCTTAGAGATAGGGTAAGGAGCTCTGTTACCCTATCAGGGTAGAGCCACCTCGAGAGGAACAGCTGAGGTGACTTGGGCTTCTGTAATGGATGCACCATGGATGGCTCCTGGAGGCGTTCCAGGCATGACCCTCCAGGAGGAGACCCTGGGGAAGACCCAGGACAGGCTGGATTGACTAATACGAGCAGATGCCGTAGGGTTGTTTTTGGGTTTAATTAGAACGATGCTCTCTCTGGCATCTTGGTGCCGTCAGGCCATCGGCCCAACGCAGCTCCTTCTTCTGCTGCAGAGGCTAATCTGGGAGAGGCCGCAAATGTCAAGTGGGGCAGGATCTGCTGAGGTGGTGGTGGTGACTCGCTGCTCCCTCAGCACTTTTTCTGCTTCCCAATGTTGATCCACAGTGGTTTTCTGGCTGTGTGACAGAATGAACATTGTCATGTTTCTAAGCAAGGTTGATTGCCCATTCTCTCTAAAATACGGTTCAGCTTTCCAAAGTGGAGGAAAAGTGGAGGGTAGGTGTTTCTTTGTTGCAGTGGGGAAATGAAGAGTGACAAATGTATTGCTGCATAATCTTCATTGATGTGAATGATGTAATGTTCTGTTGTGGTTAAAAGAGAGGCAATCCAGAAGCCTAAACTCTGTCTATAGTCCCACCGCCACTCACGCTCACAGGCTGTGGGTAGAGGGCTGAAGAATGAAATCATGCATGCAGCTGGATTTCCTCTGTAGTGGCTGCATGGGTCTTAATTCTTAGCATCATGTATCATGCACCCTTTTGGTTTAAACACAGCAGCAATTAAAGTAGTGTTGTTTTCTCATTCCTTCTAGGCATGTTGCCTCAGATTGCTGCCGTTTAGTCACAGTGATTGACCCTCTGAGGCACACCGGTATGGAGAGTGGGGCTCCAGGAATGGACACTAGTGCTGTTGCCGGTGGGTTTGACTAATGGGAACATTTAAGAGAATTAAATTAATGTTACAGATAAGACAAATTAATGTGCCATGTTGATTAGATAGTTGGAATATCTAAAATTGAGAATAACTACAGATTATAAAGTGGCACAGACACAGTATGAGAAAAATATATTGGTGTTTTCAAGATACAAATGTTTGAATTAGTTGTTCACGTTACTGAAAAAAAAATATAATCACTTCAGGTCAATGCTGTGAATGAAGGTGAAATGTGAAGTGAAATAGAGAAAGTAAAGGAATACCAGTTTAAATAAAGACAAATACTTCAACATTGATTGAATCCAGTTGGCCCCGTAATGAGCTGGTCCCTTAGGTCCCAGCCCCTCAGCTTAACATTGCTATTTCAAATAATGCACTGCACTCGTTACATTGTTAATTATCTTAGTAGTGAATACTGCAATGGTTGTTTTGAAAAGAACAAAACAAAAATTATTACATTTGTTGAGACAAATAGAGCAATAACCAATACAAATAATTCAGGTTAGCCAACCAGGTTTGTGTAATTGTATTGACAGACTGTTAGTTTCTGTTTGTCAGGTTGAATACCTGACAAACCTGGCTGGCACCTGCTTGGCTCTCAGCCTGACTGCATATTTGATTGATTCTTAGAGGAACGAGCCCCCTCCGAGTGTAACATAGCCTCTCTGCGGCGTCGGGCCTGGGCCCAGAGCAAAGACTCAATCTTGCAAGAACCAGAAGCGGAGCACTGTGGACTGAACGGGCCCCAAGGGAACCACAAGAATGGGAAACCACAGACAAGCTCCGATGAACCAGGTAACACTGAGCAGCTCTCACAAAACCACATTAGAGATCAGATAAGATATCCGCTTCAGACCATGCACCTCTGTGATCTGCTTTACTACATTAGCAACTAGCAGCTGTCTGGTCTAGTGTCAAACATGCTGCAGTGATGTGGAAGTTCTTGAATGACTGAAAATCAGAGAGTTTGATTCGTTTAATATCCAAATCACTCTACCTGATATTTGTTTGATAACTGCCAAAGGAATATGTATGAGTGGTCAACATTTATGCAGGCATCTACTGATTTTTTTTTTCTCTACGCTAGAAATAGTTTATGAAAAGAGAGAGAGAGAGAGAGAGACCCTTGTGCTGACGATGGGTGGATGGACGGACAGATAGACAGACACTAACTGGTTAAAGTGAATGACTTCTTCCGGATTCTTAATTGATATTGTTTATCTGTTTGACAGGACAAGATCCTAATAATATAACCAACTGGCTGATTGACTGCAGGTACAGTGTGCATTGTCCATAATTGTTAGACCCTTTGGTACCATAGTTTTCAAACCAATATTCTATTTCATGATTCACATGTTGAAAGTATATCAATTGTAAATCATTATTTTACAGCAGAGGCTACTTAGATATTTCTATAATAATCCAAAAATTATTTAACTTTGGATTTCCAAATCAGCAGTAAAAGCACCATAAACAGATCTGCTGACCTTTAAATCCTGACTGACTGGTTTAGTGACCTGAATATCTGACTGACCTTTTTTCCCTATTGCTTTTATAATGTTTTCCTAGTTACTGAAGGTGTATGTGTGTATTCAAACATGGTTTATCAGCTGCGGACACAGAGGCAATACGGTACTGACGCAAAGACCTAAAACATACATAACACACACACACACACGCACACATACAAAGGGAGGAGACCAACGCCCAGAGATAGGGTACATGTGACTGCTGAGGCCAAGAGTCAAGAAAGAGAGCAAAAAGAAATATGCAGGAAGAAGCTGCCAGAAGGAAAGAAGGGCAAAAAAAAATAAAGTAGGATAAATAGAAGAGGGGTTCCTCCTGCTTAGTCAACACTCTTATGACACACAAACAGACACACAAACACTTGTAGTTGACTCTAAACACACTGACTACTCGGCCCTCTAACATACATCATTGATTTAAAAGCCTGGCGGAGGATTAGGATCTGGAATCAGTGTAATAACAGTTTAGGGGAAAAAGTGAGAATAGTGTGCACTGTTGCACAACCTTCACTGTGTTTGTGTATGTGTGTGTGTGTTGAATGGCAGTGTGAAGTTTGTCCCATTGATAAGAGCTGCAGGTTATGTAACAGTTTGGTCTCTTTGGCTTGCTGGCCATGTCAAGTGGTCATTTCCAGTCGGCCGTTAGCTTGGGACAACTAGGCGAGTCAGGAGAACAACTGGGATTATACCAGTAGGCTGGACTGACTGAGAGCAGAGACGGGAGGAGAGTCGGCCTTCACTCCCACTGCCTTATTTACCCTAGTTAAGCTTACTCTGGCAGACAGTTTGCAGAGGTAATTCTACATTCACTGACACAGTTATTGCTGAAGTTCCTGGAACTCATCTGAGAGGTGGACTCTTCTAATGCTGTAATCAACACCATTATCATTCACCTGAACCCTAGCTAACGCTAGCTAATATGATTTCATTGGCCTTAATCTCACAGAAAGGTTCACTGGAGATGTTTTAAGCAATGCGTTATGTAGGTGGCCTGATCCTGACAAGTTGGGGCAGAGTGACAATTATTAGTTAACATGCCTGTGAAATCAGGATTTTGCATCTTTCAATGTTTTTCATCAGTTTGACAGTGTGATTAAAGTGTGCATACCTTCAGTTCTAAGTCAGTCTGGAACAGATAGAATTGCATGAGTGACATTATATCTTGGCTCTGGCCTTAAAAGTATCTATTGATCATTAAATAATAGAGTAAGTTCTTGTAATATCAAGATTGTGCCTCTATAATCTGCATTTTCACCTGTGGTGCTTGTTACGCGTGTACCCGATATGACAACCTTTTTTTTTGTACTGCACACTTTTCCCTGCCTGAAACTTTAATTGTGAGTGATCTCTAACTCTTTCTGTCTTCATGAATCTTTTCCAGGACCCCATTGGGAGCCTCTCTAGATGATCAGAGTGCTTTTCCCAATAGAGGTAATCAGATTTTTCTATGCAAGACCGCAACATGTGTCATTTAGTTTAGCAAAGACCCAATGTATTTTATCCCTAGACCCACATTAGGCTCCGTTGTGATCAGTATGCTCCACATATCGTCATCCTAAGACCCCGAGACCTCCTCCGTCCTCTAGGTTTTGACAAAACGGTCACTGAAATGTATTTTTAATAAGAATTTGCTCAGTACTTTATGGTACATGTATTGTTCCCTGCAAAAACCTCCAGACTATACTAGTACAGGAATGTTTACCAAGAGAACCCCTCCGCAGGTATGTTTAAACTGCAGGATCATGTGATGGCTTTAATTTCCCAAAAAGCATATTTGGGTAGTAATAAAGCTCTTTATCCAGGTCTGGGTTTAAAGACTCCAAAAGCTTACAGTTTAAATACACAAAGAAGGAATTCAAAGGAAAAATATATTGCCACCTCACAGGCCCTGACATGTAACCAGAAAAACAGGCCACAGGGGAAGGTGACTGATTTCTATAGCTGTGTTCTTTCTTGGTTTCTAATGACTTTTATTACAATTACAGCAAAAGTTCTTTGCGTGACGATGGCTGTGTGATTTAATGAATTTTGCCTCTGTTATTTTTTACTATTGTTCGTGAGAACAGGGGCCCTTAAAAACGGATGCAGCTTTGAAGATGACCTTTCACTTGGAGCAGAAGGTCAGTAAAGAGAAATATCACATCATAAACACTTTCTCAGGTTTCTACTCATTGTTTAAAACTCCTGCATAGTGAAAGGCTGACTTTTTTATTATGTTTTTACAAATTTTTCACAGGTGCAGTACGTAAATAGAGTATAATGGCTGCTCAGAAATGCTGCATGGTACAAATACAACACTCTTGAATAGAACAAAAAGCAAACGTCAAGCAGTCTAAAGCTAATGTAAATGCACAAATTAACACATATGGTTCCACATACATGAGAATAATGTATAGTGTATTTTAATATGCAGAATAGTTCACGATATTTTTGAGACGTTTGTGTCATGGCAATGACGTTGAAGCACTCAAACAATCCCTGTGGCTTCACTTACAAATTGCTATGGATGATATTGATGTGTTATTGGCCAGAAGTCCTTTGTGTTTCCACAGCAGAATTCTTAAATTACTGTGGAATTTCTGTCAGATGACATATAGTCATTTCTGTAGGTTGTAGTAGTCAAATCCCAGCGTAACACCCTGAGGTTATAACAGTGATAGGATGGATTCTGTTACATTCATCTCTTGCACTGGGTTGTTTAAGTTCTGTGTACACGTATGAGGGGAGAACAGTGTGTGGAGTACAAAACCTTGGTTGCAACAGTTGGATGGTGCTTTGCTTGAGGTTGCTTTGTGAGCGTATCTGCATTTTCTGCTTATTCACACACTACAGAAGCTTTCTGATGTATCCATTAAATGTGCTCCATTAAAGATAATCACCATGCAGTAGTAGTTTGGGCACCTATGCATGTACACACTCCCTAAAAGGTTGCGAGTTTTTGAGCTAAGTCCTTTTTATCACTTCACATTCTTTCAGCCATGTTTGTTTGAGTGACCTTTAGTAGTGAAAAAGGTGTGGAAACGACTGACTGTCTTCTAAGTCAGTCAGTCATTCGTTTCCCATGTTTCAGAAAAAACTGGCAGATTCTGGTGGTTTGGGGTGGAACAATGGACACTAATGGCTTCATTTTGAAGCACTGACTGTATACTGACATGGGAATGTCTCACTCCCTTGCTCACTCTTTCTCTCTCTCACTCACACATTCACTCATTCTGGTTCTTGATTCAGCTGCTGGAATCAGAAAGTGAATAGATTTTAACTGGGTAATTCTAGAAAGTCACATTAGCTTAAATCTACTAATGTGACTTTCTAGAATTACTGAACTCAACTCAAGTCTAAACTGATTTTTTTGATAATTCCAGTATTAATAATTTAGTTGTAAGCAAAAATAAAAATAAAACAGAATACTAATGTCATTCTATCTGGCATATTTGCTTATAATAGAACAGAAAAGAAGCACAGAGCACGGAAACAACTGCTGACTACAAGTTACTTTTTAAGCATGTCAACCTACAGTTAGTTGCATTGTTGCAGCTTCCACCGTATCTTTATTTAGGTTTTTTAAGCTGTCATTAGCTTTAGTCAACTGGCAGATTAGAATAAAAAAGTCATGTCAAACATACAAAAATTGCAATAGCTGAATAGAAAGATTTTGGAGCTTGTAGTTACTAGTGCTCTAATGGAAGTATAGTTGATAGTTTATTTACTGACATAGTTTTCTGTTTTTTTTTTACCCTGAGTCATCGTGAGAATCGCGCTTCTAATAATTGACTCAGGGCAGAAGATACAGTACCTCTGTGTCATGTCTCAACAGATCCCGATAGTCTTAAAGAATTAGGACATGGATTCAAGCGAATTGGTTGACTAACTGATGGAAGTCAACCAGTAATGTAGCTGAATGGATGTAATGCTATTTTGCAGTGGAAGGAGAACACTGGATTTAAAGGTTTTCAGACAATAGTAGCTGGAACTGGACAATCGACCTCCTGTGTCAGATGGTTTTGGTTTGTCTGACAGGGCCTGTGTCTCATTTACTAAGGCAGAATGAAGCAGATTTAACAACATCTGCCTAAACAGCTGGACCTTACATGCAAAGGTCAGATAGAGCAGTTATTTTAGCTAGAAATAGCGGAGGTGATTTCATTTACCGGGGTAAATGTTTAAAAACACTGTCTCAGGCGAATTAAACATTAATTTGATTTTGTCTTAAAATCTGCTGTATGCTACTATAATTAACATACCCTTATATGTATAGTACATAAATGTACCAAGAATATGAGATTATCAATTGACTGCATAGTTTATATCAATGGTGTGTTTTCAGAATAAAGTTTGATAAGGCTGCCTTTTATATTTAAAAGTTTCCACAGTGAGCTCAGATGTCTGATAAAACTGACTCCAGAGGGATTTCTATGCAGGGTATCACGGTCCCAACTGACCCAGCCACAAAGCATGCACCCTCTCTCCACAGTGATATGGAAAAATCCAAAGTATTTACGAAGTAACATGCAGAGCTGGGATGTGCAACCTTTAAAATGTTGCAGCCTGCATGTTCTTGAATTGCCATTGGGCTGATTATTATGTACTGGATGTTATCATTTACACTAATCACAGTTTTTACTTTGTATTGAGATCTTTTTTTTTCCTTTTCTCCTCCTGCAGCCAACCACCTGCAGTCCAGTAAAGCAAAAACAGAATCTCGGTGAGTTCCCATAAAACCTTCTGTGACTTTCACACTGGAAAAATTATTCACCCCATGGTTTTCATCTTTTTAGGCTTAATTTAAGTCTGACTGAATCTTTAAAAAAAAAAAAAAGGCATTTGGCATGATGTTCAGGATTTGCACTTCTTCAGGTCGTAGCTCTCTTATCACCTCATTAGAGTTTCTATAACGAGTTTTCCATAGTTCCTTGAATTTGATTTACTTTCCTCCTCTAAGCTTTCCAGATTGTTGCCAGCAAACCTCCTCTCAGTATGATTTGACTGAACTCCAGAAGATTTGGAGCAGTGCACAGTGATTTGAAGTGTTCTTCCATTGAACCCTGACCTGTGCTTGCTTGTCAACAACCTTTTATTTAGTTGCGTTGGGTGTTCTTTCATCAGGGTGTATTTATAGCAGGAATTCTGATTGTTCGGTGTCTGAGATGCTTCCTTTGCTGTCAGGTGAACTACATTTCACTGAGCGTGAGACTTCTCACACCGACCGTTTAAAACTATGTTTTGGTTTGTGACCAAATTTTGCTAAATTTCCTTTTTAGCTTTTCAGTAAAAATAATTGAAAGTGACGATAATTTCATTTATAAATGAAATAAAGTGGAAATGCCCAAGCAGTGAATGCAAATATGTCTGCTGTGTTTGATGTCTGTGCAGCTTTGGTCTGGCAGCAGAACGGAAGAGGAGTCAGTTTAAAGAGGGAGCCAAAAGTATGACCTCCACGGGGTCAGGGAAGAGCAGCACGGTGTCCAGGTCAGTTTATAACGTCGGTGGCACACTCTGTATCTATGATACATCTTAGATTAGGTTGGGCTGAGACACAGAGAGCTGTTACACAAAAGAAAGTTGGCTTGAGCACAATTTGTTCTTTCATTCAGGCTGACTGGAGACTCTAAATTGTAGCGAGGTGTGTGTCAATATGGACAATTGACTGTTGCCTGTTGAGAGTGTATTAATGGCAGTTACAACTGGGGAGGATCCAGCACCACTGCAACCTTAGAATAAGAAATAAGCGTTGGATCAAGGGAAACAAATGAATAAAAATCGCACAAAATTTCAACGTCATAATTTTTATCGTGAGTTATTTAAAAAAGGATGAAGTCAGCATTTTTAAATTTGTTCTAAGAAGGAAGAGCAACCAAATATAAATGATCTGAGAACTAGGCCAAGGCAAAAAATAAGTTCCGTTATCAGCCGTAAATAAAATCAGAAAAGCTCTTACGCACTTGTACAGTGAGAGGGCAAATTAGTGCAAGAGATAACGAATATGGGATTCAAACACATAAGATAAGAAACTTTAAGTGAAGAGTATTATGGTGGGGATGGACACTAGGGCCACGAGCACAGACATCCTGTGCCAAACAAGAGAACATCAGATGAGAACAGAGGGAAACAAGAAATAACGATGCGAATGACTCAAATACCGACGACCTCATCCGATAAAGTATCGTACACTATTGAACAAAACAGTGATAAAGATTTTTTGTTCTGCAGATGTTAACCAGTGGTTTTCCTTTGCTCACTGTAACCATTCGACCAGTATTGCTTGGCCTCCTCCCAGTGATATTTGGGTTTGATAACAGCTCACGGTGTCTCTGCTGTGCCGGAAATCTTAAAGGAGATGCGGGTCGGTGGTGTACGTTTATTGGTCGGCTGATTTGAGTGGATGCGATTGGTGTTGGGTGAGTTGGTGCAGGTTAATTTGGCCAAAAGGGCGGAGCCAGTGGCACAAGGGTGCGAACAGTGAAGGGTGTTTTGTGTTAAATAGGTCCTGGAACACAACAGGTTGATTGAGGCAATCCAACTTAAAGGGTGAGAAAGGGCTTTGTTGCGTTCAACAAGACAATGTTTTGCAGCAGAAGAAGAAGTGGACATTTTTCTGTGTCCAGTATTAAATTGAGCAGTCATCATTAGCAACCATTTTAGCTTCTTTAAAGGAACGCTTCACAGTCACTAATGTTTGCCAATATTTAATTTCTATGACTGTAATTGCATAATTTCTGTGTGAATGTGAAAGCTTCTTTGTGCCCCATAAAGTGTAGGATTCTTTAAATCGACTTTGCACTGAAAGCATCAGTTTTGTGCCATTTTAACACTTGTTGTAAAATTGCCTCTGTGGTGACTTGACATTCCACTTGAAGCCCAACACACATGTAACAACCTCAGTGGAACCCAACAAGTGTTGGGTTAAAAAGATGCAATTCATCTCCTTTCACTGCTATATTTAATACTGTTAACAAGCATTTGTGCTGCTACCATGATTGCTGGTCTTTCCATTGCGCAGCTGTGCAGGATGAATGGCATTAATGTAACATTACAGTGTAGCAGTGGAGCGCATCAGTTACTTCAATGATAATGATCTAATGCATGATAGAACTGTTAAGATGGGTACACTAACAGCACTGGATCCTCTCCCTTTAGGCTTTCAGGTGACGATTCTTTCTGGACCAATCACAGATTCCTAGATTTTGTAGCTCTACCTGTGCTGTAAGATTCCGTTGTTTCGTTTGCTTAAGATATTTCCAAAAAATATACTGTTGAGTGCAACGCTGCTGCTGCTGCTGCTGCTGCTGCTGCTGCTGCTGCTGCTAAATACAAGCATCAGCAAACAACTTTGGGAGACCTGTAAATGGCTGTACTTTTGCTGCTGGCCACTGGTATCTTGCTCCTCTAGATGGGCTTCCGAGAAACTGTGGAGGGGTTGGAAACGGAATTCTATGCTAACCCTCTAATAGCAAGGCATGAGTGAGAATAACTAACCAGTTGTCTGTGTTTTCGTAGTGTTTCAAACGTGTTGGAGCAGTCCGAAGAGAACCCTGAGGCAATCCTCCTTACACTGCGGTTAGGCTGACGATACTAACCAGCAGACTACCTCATCAGCTAACTGACTGAGCGGCTGAATGACACACTGCTTGGGATGCTGACAGGTTTCTTGTGTATCCACAGTGTGTCCGAACTACTGGACATGTATGAAGAGGACCCTGAAGAAATTCTTTTAAATCTTGGTTTTGGCCGTGAAGAACCTGATCCAGCCTCAAGGGTTCCCTCCAGGTTCATCCACAGTGCATCTTCAGCCCGAGGCATCGACATGAAGGTCCTGATGGCACAACTAATCAAACTAATCAACATGTGTCGTGCTGTGTCTATTTATTGGTGGACAACACTTATCAATACATTCTGTTTTTTGCCTGTATGTTGTTATGCAAAAGTGCTAAATTCCCCTCAAAACATCCGGTCTGGTCAGAAGAGGGTGGGAAAAAACCAGCATTCTAAGAAGGGTCAAAGTGGTGAAAAATGCCAAAAATGTTGGGGGGGAAACTGATCGTAGTGACTCCACATCCCCCACAAAAAATCAACTTTTGATGTATTGTACATTTGATAACATGTTGTTTTTTTTATTTACGTAGATATGTAACTTTAAAAAAAACTTTTGCAAAAAATGACTTGTAAAATGCTGAAATTACAAACTGTAGAATTCTGTTTTTTTTTTGTTTTTTTTTAAATTTTCCTAACCCAATGCATAACTGCTTAAAGTCTAATTAAAATACAATTTAAAATTCAATATACCAAAAATTCAAATCAGTCAATATTTATCTTTTTATCTATTGAATTGCAAAGCCCTCTGCAATGTCACCTAAAACATTTAATCACCCATCTCTTACCTGACTGTGCTTTTTAATGGCCTCTCTTTTTTTCCTTATAGCTGTACCTGGGAGCTCAGCTGCAGCGGATGGAAATAGAGAACCCCAGCTATGCCTTAACTAGTATGTGCCTACATACAATTCAACACACCTCCCTTAGTTGGGAGTATTTTTCCATTTTCAGTTTAAAAGGGACAAGCAGGAGCAGTTTTACTTTTCTAGCTAGAAGTTAATGCCCTGAAAATGTAGATGGAGGAACTGAAAGCCAGGACTCTCACTGTGTGTGTTCCATTCCCACTAATTTGTATCAGAGTGATTTGTTGGGTCTTACAGCCCTTTGAGTTGTTCTGCCAAGTGCCTGGACAATTTAGCCACCAAGTACAAAGCACTGTTTGTCCCAACTGTTCCTCCCCATTACACACACATACACACACAAACATGGACAGAAATGCAAAGCTGCCCCTCTAGCATCCTGTCCTTTTTTGTTTATAGAATTGCGTTTGGATGGAGTTTCTAGTTCTGTATTTTAGCACACCTATGCAGGCAGAGCTGAAACCTTTGACAGTTTAACCAGGCTGATGCCAGAAAAAAGGCTAAACCAAAATTCTTCTTTGTCTAGAAAGAAGATTTAGTCCCACGGGAGATGCATGGATGAGGATTCTTGGAGTATAATAATGGCCAGTGTAAATAGACATGAATTCTAGACTAGTCATGAAGTTCCACAAGGTTCTGTAGCTTGGACTGATATTTATTCCTTGATCCTCATCTCTGCCTTAAAGAGGACATTTTAGCTGTCGGCAGTGATCTAGCTCGACTCATGGACCCATTGGAGTTAATTTGGGGTGAACTGATGGACCTTTTTTCACTTCAGTGCTCCTTTAACAGTCTGTCTGTGGTTCCTGGAATCTTCTTTCTTTTCCAAAACCTTCTCATACTATTCCTTTGGTTCCCTGGATCCCAGACACATGTGCACGTAGTTGTTTGTTATATAAGCTCTGTTCTCACTATGAGAAAGAATCTCCTGGGATGAATAGAGAAGGAGGAGGGAGTACTGTATTTGTTTGCTTTTATTCCTCACTTCCTGTTTTACAGTACTCAGACCTATTATTAATGTGTAGTCACTAGGAAAAAGACAAACAATAATATTGCTATCATCAAATGCAGCTGCTGAAATGGTAGACTCATTTTCCAAATTAAGACTGAGAACTGACCTGTCTGATGACTGATATAGAGCACGTCTTATTAGGTTATTTGTAGCTCCCTCTAATTATGCCATTCAATTTAAAAAGGCTTTTTTGCCACATTGTTTCAGAAAAATATGGTATGAACTGACTAAAGCGTCAACACTAGACTGCTGAAATATAATGTAAAAAATCTCTAATGTATCTAATGTGGCTGTTTTGACTGCAGAACCTTTTGTTTTATATTTCATGTGTTATACATTGGATTTTTATTCTGAATATTCTACTGGTTCCACAACATAATACCATAAGTGCTAAGGTAGAAATTGCTGCCAATTTCCACATCATGCAGCCATGGAGAGGTGTATTTATGGCATTGATGTTTTCATTATGGCCAGTATTTATCTGCTCTCCTGCTGAGCTGAAATATCTGGTGCTGTTCATTCTATACAGGACTGTATATGCTTTTCTAGACTGTATACAATTGACTGTACTGTTTCTGAATGTTTGGCATTGAATAGTGACAGTAGCTTTACCAGAGCTGTCTGCTGCTAAAACTGTTGCAGCTGTTACTCAGGAACTTGAGCTGTTGGGTGATAGGGAGGGCGCTCCAGTGGTGGTCTGCATGTGGAACTGGCTCGGAGCAAAATGCTCAAATTGATTGAAGGTGTGTCTGTTGTGTATGAATGAGTGAATACAGGCTTGTAAGGTAAAGAGCTTGAAGTGCTCATGGTCATTTACTATTCAAAATGAGGAAACTTTTATAACTTTTATAACCCTAAATCAACACAATACTATGAGGATAAAACAAGCTCAGAAGCTCTATAATGCAGAGTGTTAAATGTTTACAGCATTTCTATAATGATATATCAAAATGATAGTTAGTTATTATCACAGTAAATACATATTATGTGTTTACATTGTTGCAAACGTGACTCCCTGAACTAATTTCTATCCCTGCATAGAGCATCTAAAAGTGACCATGACTTTAAATGACTTGTTATAAATCTAATATAATGTAAATATCTTTTAATGAGCCAGTGGTTACGGCCATAAATGCAGTAATAACCCCCAATTCGCCTACCATCGCTGCATCTTTGTTGGGTGAATGTATTAAGTTCTCCTGATAAGTGTGAATGAGTGAAAACAGGCTTGTACTGAACTTTGAGTGGTTAAAAATGACTACATACACAGTTACATGCTAAGTTGTTTACAATTTAAATATGTTCTGTATCATATTATCTTTTTAACAGCTGGATTTTCATTCATGTAGCATATGAAAAAGGTTTGATCTGCCCAAATTCTGCAGTAGCAAATTCAAATCCAGTTCTAATTTCAAAACAAAGCTGCAATGATGGGTTTATAAACTAAATAAACGACCACTACTACTATTGGAATTCCTGCAGGCCTTGGGATACATCTTCAGTTAATGCTAACTCGCATTAAACTTGCAGTTTAAATTTGTGTCATCCACTTCTAATGTCTGCTTTGAACTTATGACCTGTATTGTGCATTTTTGAGACAATAGCTGTTAGTAGGTGTTGGGACGACAGCAATCATCTAATGTACTTCTTCATTTAGCCCGTTGCAATAATTGCATTATTTGTTGTACAGTTAAAAGAATTTACATGAAGATCTGGAAGACTGCAGCTAAACACCAACTGAAACAGAACAGAGGTCATTAAATAAGTGAGAGCCCTTGTGGTTCGGGTAAAGATGCAAGATTTATGCGTTCTTCGGTATTTGTAGAGCAAAAGAGAGAAGTATGCATTTCACAACTGATTGACAAGTATTTAGTCAGTGAGGGATGGGAAGGTGAGGTGAGAAGGGCTGAACCAACAAATACAGAAGGAAGGGATGTGTGCAAGTCTTCAGTGAGAGCGACAGCTCAACTTACACAACCTGAGAAGAGAAGAAAGGGTGGTTTTGCATGCTCAGCATATCTGTCAATCACATTTAAGAATTGTTTTTGGAGGGTTGCTGCATGTCAGTTCCTCTTCTATAACTAATTAGTAATTGCAAAGATTTACACCTTGTCTTTTCTGTTGTTTTTATTTTTTTTTTTACTTTGGCGTTTGAATTGTGCAGCACGTTTTACTCTGTTTATGCCCTTCAGGTCGTTTCCGTCAGATTGAGGTGTTGACTTCAGTCGCAAATGAGTTCTTCCAACTCTACAGTCAGGTGTCTGGTCAGCCAGTGCAGCGCATCAGCAAGGACCAAGGTAAACACAGACGTCTTTCTTAATCAAATGGAAAAGATGAGTTAGAAATAATAATGAAATATTAAACTGGAATTGGTGTAATCGGCTACATTATATTCTGTATTATAGTGACACTGTAACTACAGTACAGCACAGAAGAGTTGTGTATATGTGGTTTTATTTTGAACCTTTGTGTTTTTTTCAGAAGAAGAAGTGGGAGATGAGCAAACTGTTGCACTGAAGAGGAACAACTCTGCGCTGAATGTTGCCAAACTCCTTAAGAAAACCATCAGCAAACACAACTTGTTTGCAGCTTCACCAGAACAGGCTGAGGCACATGGCTCTAAAGAACATAAACAGCTCAACGGACATGCCCCTTCTACCAACACCAATGGTCACACACACACAAGCACAGAAAAAGACACATGTAGCGACGCTCACCCTGAGCCTCCGGCAGACCCAGTTAACCAGAAGCATTTCCGTAAGAAAGATAGCTGTTCCCTGGCAACGGTTACTGAGGAGATCGGCATAAGTGGAGAGACAGAGGACAGGTACTGTTGGACACTCCAACTTCTAGCGACATGATTAAGATTTATGCTCATTTTGAACATTTGTGGTCTCTTTTTATGTCAACTACAGAGATGTAACTATAAATTATAGTGCTTCCGTATGGATCGAAATATTAACTGTTTCATCATATTTGTAGTTGACTGTAATGACGTAATAGTGAATATATCTGAATTTAATTCCTCTTCTGACAGTTCTGATCAGACCACTGATGGCTCCACAAACAACAGAGATCATCAGCCGCAGTCAGAGGACGTCCCCCCAACTGGGCAGGGGAGAGATGAAGCAAACCAAGTGTTTAAAGGAGAGGAAGAGGAGGAGAAAAATCTGACTTCAACCCCAGACAAAGCTCCTTCTACCCTGGTCCCACTCCAGCTGTCCCAGCTTCGCACTAAGACCACAGACTCATTCGATATAGAGGAGGTACATGATATCTTAATATTCTATGGATAATTGGAGTTCTGCCTAAAAGGAAGAAATCTCTATTGATGCACACAATGAATTCCAAACTGTTTCTTGACAACAAACAAGGTTGTCACTGAAAAGACAGGACACTTTCACAAGTCACAGAGCAGGTTTTCACCTGGTTTGTTTGCATCTTAGATTCAGAGTAACGAAGACGAGGTTCAGCCACACAGAAATTCCAGAACCACGGGTAAGTTTTCTGAACCACAAGTGGTTACACCGATGTTTGTGCTGCTAAAATTACAAAATATGATTTGCAATTTATTTGGGACTTAAATTAACGCATGTAAATCCACATTCAGATTTCCTTTATTTGGCTAAATAATTTTATATTTAAAAATTTTACATTTCAAACAGTTCAATGATAATTGCATTTATCTTCAAATTGCTAAATTATACGCTGCAAAGTAAAAAAAAACCTGCCTTTCACTTCTCAGTATGTATCATTCCGCTCTGCAACCATGTGGACAGGTGAGTTACTGCAGTAACACTGTCTCCTTTGTGTCTCAGACCTGTCGAGGACAGTCAGTCAACAGTCAGACAGCAGTGGTTTTGCTGAGGAACCCTCTGTTGACTCCAACAGCTCCCTCAAGGTGTGCTCGTGTGTTCTGTTTATTGTCTCTTTTTAATGTCCTTTGGGCACTTGTTATGTTCTATTATCAGATTCTGTTTATTCTGGGGGTTTTTTTCTGTTTCTGTTTCAGATTCTGTTAATTTTTTTCGCTGTTTCACTATCACCTTGGAGTAAAAATTTCTATTTTTATCTGTGTGTGTTATATTTTTAAAGAAGGCAAATACATTTATTTTGTTCTTTGAGTACAATTAGCAGACATCATGTCTGAGACTTTCATCTGTAATTCTCTCATTTCACATAGAATTATAATATGGCTAATGTTATAATAGGCAATTCTGTAAGAGATAAACAGATTTTAATTCATTGCTGATTTTATTCAGGTGCAAGAAAGTAGCGATAGCTGTGATAGTGAGACCACTGTTACATCACATCCTTCTCAAGATGTGGCCACGCCCATTGCTCTGGACCACCCAGCATTTGAGCCTCCAGATGCTGCGGAGAAAGAGGAATTGCTGCCTGCAGGTCCTGTTGAGGCTGATGACAGGCAAAGTTTATCCGAGGAACAGCAACATGATCACAACTCTGAGGAGGTCCCACAGTACATCGCCCATCACCTACCGTTGAACAGAGGAACGGTACTGCGCCAGGAGGACTCGCAGGATGAGGGCACGGCTCCCAGCGAAGACAGGACTAAGGCTGAATCCTTCATCCAGAATGTATCGGCTGCAGAACAAGAGCCACGCTGTGATGTAGGACACATCTCCAATATCCCTGATGTAAAAGAGGAACCAGAACTCCCACAGAACCAGAGTGAATTTACCGCAGACGCTGAATCACACACCAAGAAAGCGGAAGTTGAACGTCAGGAGAGAGAAGAGTGCGTGCTCTTAAACCAGCCTCATTCCATTGACAATCGAGTTTCTTCCTCTCCGGTTCTCAGTGCTCTTAAAAGAGCACAGCAGGTTCGGGGAGGGCAGTGGGTTGAGCCGAAGGCCAACAGTCCAAATCTAGTCCCATCTGGAGGTCGGGGAAGGGGAAGGGGTGTGCCCCTGCAGAGATCCTCATCCCTGCCTTCAACAGTCCTCTGGCCCTCTAAGGTGGTGTCCTCTATCAGTATTCAGTTTGGAAAAGGCCAGACCTCCTGCACCCCACCAAGGTACTCTTTTAGATTTGCTCAGGAATCTGGAGTAGAGAAAGAAAGTGAGCAAGAGAAGAAGGAAGGACAGACCAAGTCGTCTATGTCGGCATTAAACCCGGCTTCCTCATCTGGTTCAATCAACAAACCAAACCCTCCTTCAGAGGCTCCCATCCCCCCTAAACCTTTCCCCCGACACTTGACGAGGTCGTCCTATTCCCTGCAGAGCTCCAGCCCTCCACCTGATTTGTCACAAGGAGGCCATTCTTCCTCCTGGGGGACCCGGAGCGTTCCCGATCTCCCTGCTGCTCAACAACAGCACAGGCGGTTCGAAGAGAACACAGCGACAAACCAAAACCACCCAGGTTGGAGCCCTGCATTCCCTTATTCTAACTTTAATCTTCATACACCTGTTCAGTATCTTAACCCAAGTCCGAGTCCCTCCCCAGCCCCCATGATGCTCAACCCTCCTCTACAGTACCCCTCCCCTCTTCAGCCCTATGCCAGTCTCCCTAATCTCTGTCAATACAACAGTCCCGCCGTTGGTAGCAGTTCCAGTCTGTCCGCTTTACACCAGCCTGTAACTCCCACTGTCGACCAGCACAGCAGAAGTCTTTTGAATTTGCACCAGCCCACATCTTTCTCCACACCCCACCACAGCAGTCTTGGAAACCTCCATTTTGGAGCTGCACTGCACCACCAGGGCTACAACCATCTACACAACAATCAGCCGTATCACCATTCAACACCTCATGGTTCACAGTGTGCATCACCCTACCTTGGTTATCATGGATATAACGCCTTTCCTCAGTCCTTCCCCCAGTGTGCACCACAGGCTCCGGAGCACAGCCTCTACCAGGGACTCACACCTCATCCTCCAGGGTTCCTCACAGCTCCGGCCTCATCCTTCAGCTCCTTTTCCAGTTTCCACTCAACCCACACTCCTCCAGCCATGTCCAGCACTGAGATGCAACTGAGGAAAGTCCTCCATGATATCAAGGGAGCTGTCCAGAGTCTCGGGCAGGTTAGTTCTTTCCATTTTTGCCTAAAGCTTAACTACTTCCTTCATTTCTGCAGCATTACCGGTAACTTCATTATGGTTCTGAAAAAAGGTCAAAAATATCTGATGTCACTTTTCGGTACCCTTACTTTAGGGTACTAAAACACCTGGTGTGGTACCCTCCTATTGTTTCCTAAAATAAAACTGGATCAGCTCATAAGAGGCTGACTGTAAACATGTAGCACAGACTAAAATAAATAAAAGTACATGAAAAAGACATAAAACTCAAGCACGATAAAGTAAAAGAACAAGACCACAAAAGGAGAGCCAAAATAAGATTTAGGGTGAATTTTGGTTGGGCGGGGGCCATTTTAACATTAGAAGGGTCATTCTATAGTTTGGGGGCCACTAGTCCACTAGCATGGTCGGCCCTACTCTCTTGGAATAACCAATTTTAACTTCTTTGTAGACCCTAAAGTCCTTGAGGGGGTAGAAATATTTATCAGATCTGAAATATATTAATTTGCCAATTTCAAATGAATCCCATAAGAAACAAAAAGCCAGTGGGGGGAGTCCTGAAAGGGGTCCTTGGAGTGAGACAGACTGCACACATCCTCGCTCCCCTGACAAAGGTTGTCTTGAATTTATTGGATCATTAAATTTATAGGCAAGCTACGCCGTCATGTCCTTTGGTAGGTGAGTCAGCTGTGGTGTGTGTAGCACACACACCCTGCTGATCACTGCGTGCCGCAATATACTGTCAGAGTCTACTGCCTGGGACATCCTGTTCTTTTTTGGACAAAGAAAGAAGGAGGATATGTTGAAATATGATGGTTTTTTATACTTATCATCTTACAACAGTAGTTGTTTGACTTCCTTTTCCATCACATAAACTTTGGAAATGAATCTTTCAGAGCTACACATGCACAATTCTCTAATTAGCCTTTATTTATTATTTGTGCAGTTCCATCTCCTACTACTTCACTTGTAGCTTAAGTCTTTCCCTTTATGCCATTTATTTTACTACTTGTTCACTTGTTATGATCCAACAGCGACCAGCATTGAGGCTGAATGTCTGAGCTGCCTGAGTGAGTTGGGCTTCTTCTGCTCTCCAGGTTTATTAGTATTACGGTAGCTGTTTATCCCCTTAATGCCGTGATGCTGTAGTTGAACGGACATCTTTTAACTGGCTTAGCTTTAATTAATGACTTTGGCAGTTTATGGCGTTCATGTCGCTGACCTCATTTTCCTGTTTAATTAGAATCGAACTGAGATTCAGACGCCTTCTTGTGACCACGGAGCAGCGCTGCCCAGCCACCAGGTACCACCACCCCATCTGTTGGGCATCTTTGGTGTTTAGCACCAGGAGGCGATATTCCTGCTGGAATCCTTCTCCAGGCTATTTAGGAAAAACATGCTTGTGGTCATGGCCCTCTAAATTGATTACGGTATTTTTAGTTGCTGACTCCCGGCCGATAAGGCTTTGTAAAGTGTTTCTGCAAAGAAATATGAATCATTTCTGCCGTGCACGTATCCTTCATTTCTTTCTGTGTCACTGTGCTTATCTGCTGCTTTGTTTACTCTTTTATAACTCTACATAACTTGATAATTAGTAATTTTGGACAGCGATGAAACACTTCTGCTGTTCTGTCTCCATGTTCAGACCTTGGCTGAGTTTCAGCAGAAGAGGCGAAGTCTGAACATGTTTCGCAGGCAGATGATGGACCTGGAGATGACCATCATCCAACAGCAGTCTCTCGTCTACAAGCATCTGAGCCCTGCCGAGAGGTGACGTAACAGCGGGAAGACGATGCACACGTTCCTCTGCCGTCTGGACTCGGACGTGAACTAGTTGTGCTGTTGCAGGTTGGAGGTGGAGCAGCTTCAGGCTTTAAGATCAGCAGTCAGGGAGGAGCTGCAGGAGCTGGAACAACAGTTGGAAGATAAACTACTGGATCTAACACAGCAAACAAAATATGGGGTACACAGACACACATATGGAAAATGTTTATTGTTGTTTGGTTCAGTAATTTGGTTAATTCTTTTTGTCGCCTTTCTCAGGGTCTTCATCGAGAAAGCAGCATGGACAGTCTCACCACTGCCTCTGCGTTGAGAGCTATGGAGCCGGTACAGTCCAAACACTAACCCTGACCTTAAACTTCATCTCAGCTGGGGATTCGTACTTATTAGATCACAGAGCCCATCATTTTGCAGCTTTGTCTAATAGTACCACATCTGTCCAGGTTTCGGATCTCCTGAGAGAGCAGTTTTATCTCCAGTCAGAAATCAGCTATGGCAGCCGCGCCTCCTCCACTAGGCACACCTCCCGGTCTCCCAGCCCCGTCCCAGGAGAGGGTCAAGACAGGGAGGAGAGACTCGGCACGTACCGGGCGTCAGTCAGCATCACGCCTGCCGCTCCGCCACGACCCAACCCTGAGGAGAAGCAGCCAGAGAGGGACGGAGGCGGAGTAAACACACCAGCGGTTGGGGGTTCAGCGGGGGCAGGAGAGCAAGAGAATCTGCAGCAGCTCATCAAGCAGGTCAAAATCTATTTCTGATGAGATATGTTCGTTCAGAGTGATGTTTAAGTGTTTAAGCTGATGATGTTTAAGCAGTGTTTAAGATCAAATCAATTGTTCTTATTATCTTATAGAAAGTGAAGAAATCAGCCATTTGTTTGTTCGAAATAATCGCTTTGAGGGGGCTCAAACCCATGAGCCCTCATTCTTAAAATTGTATTTATTATTTATTATTTTCGGACCCAAGATTTCTTCCTGTTGTCTTATAGATTAAAGAGAGCATGGCACAGGAAATCCGGCAGGAGATCTACAGAGAGCTCCTAGCTAATGTGACAGCACAGCAGCCATTAACGTCAAGGCAACGCCTCCAGTAGATATGAGCACCACAGAGCACTGCGACCTTTGACCTGCACCGGCGTCTGTGCGCACCACTGTTTACCTGAGCATCACTGTATGTCTGTACACTGACCACCTACAAGTGATAACCCTCTCCCAACACGCCTGTGGACCACGCTGCTGTTCAACACACCTGATTAACCGGGGGGGAGGGGAGCCACGGACACGTCCTGGAAAGGACAGTAGGTCTAACGTGCTAGTGTGACGTCTGCTGGGGTGGTGAGCTTCATCAGGTTTCCTCATCACTTTCTCCATAAACCCAACGTTGTAGGAACACGAGAGCTCAACTGAAGCTCAGAGCAACAGTGGCCCTGATGGTTCCAATCAGACCAGAAGCCACCCTCAGATTCAGTAGGACGTGGAAGGGTACCCCTGGGCCTGGCTCTCCTTTCCTTGCTAGAGGGAGGGTGACACGTGGTGCTGTGGTGTCCCTTGAAGAATGTGGTGCTGAGATGTGATCTTCACTGAGCAGAAAGGGGCAGATATAGTGCTGATTCCAGTTTCTGGAGAGGGAAACACCGGTTATGAGTCTCCATCAGGCATCAGATTGTGGCCAAACCACACAGGACCGTTCCACTGCTTAGGTACTCCAGTGGAAATGTATCAGAAGATGGGAATATAGAACAGATCCGGGCTTTTGATTGGCAACAGCTGGTGTGTCGAGCCCTGTTGAGAAAAACCTGAAACAAATATTTCAGTAAAAGCTCTACAGAACCACTGATTTGGGGCTGTTTTTCTTGTTTTTATTTCAACGGTTTCAAATCGTTCGTGCTTTCACCCACAAGCAGCAATAAATTTATTCGGTTTCAGTGCTGAATGTTCTGAGGCTACGGTGGCGAACTTTAGCCTGAAACCCGAGTCCCGTTTCCATCACAGGCTGAGTTAGCTGAAAATGATGCCTTTGGATCGGACAGAAGGTTGTAACAGAATATAACTACGCCTAACTGCTGGTGCATAACATGTACTAACAACGTTTGATTCATACAAGGTTTGTTTCAGGCATTTGCTGTTTAAATGTTAATCCACTGTTTTGGATGGAAGCAGAAAATCAGACACTGCCTGTGCTACTAAAAAGTCACTAAAATAGAATGTAAATTTGCTGAATGAGCCTTTTTGCTGTCGTCCAGCGATCCTGCTGATGCGACAACCCGGGTTTAATCCCCGCTCTCCCGTTTGAATGTTGGGCGTTGGATCCCAAGAGCGTCTACCTGGGATCAGACCAAACTCTCACACTTCCAACTCATCATGTGCACATTTCATTCTGGTCTCCCAAGATGGAGCAAAGGCTTCGATGGCTCATATTTTTTACTGCTTCATCGTCGAAATCATTGGCTTCATCGTTCTTCCTAATTGTCTAATTTCTGTTAAGGTTGATGTGAATTTCTGTGATGCGTCGTGAGCTGATCCATCCCGTCCAGATGCATTTGGGCTCAGTTTGCTGGCTTGAACGCGAGCTTGATCCTTGTTTTCCGTTCATTTTTACACCTCCTCATTCAAGTTTCAGTTGAAATCAATGTTTTACCACCTTACCCCACAGTGGTCACAGGAAGTCCTGTGTTCCCCCTTCTAGTCTTTTTGCTCACATGAGCTCAGTGCCTGTTAGGAGACGTCTGAGAGTCTTTTCATGATGCTGTTATTAAGTGGGTGACTGGTGTTCAGTGGGAACTGTGGTTTTAATAAGTTGTGATGTTCAGAGCGGTGGTGGGGTTGGTCGTGATGAGTGGACGGTGAAGTCTGAACCTTTTAGGTTTACATGTTAGCTGTGTTAGCATGTTAGCTGTCTGAGGACAAATCTGTGTGCAATTCACTGAACGAATATTGTAAAAAAAATAAAAATCTATTGAGACTATATTTTATGAATCCAGCAACCACTGCTAACATTTCAGATCAGCGATTAATGGCCACGCACATCTGATTTCTATATCAGCTGCTGACAAATGTTTTTTTTTGTTTTTTCCTTCACACAATGTAAACCATGGGAGTAATTTACCAACCAGCGATTGTTAATTATAGAATCATGGATGGGTTTGTGGGTGTAAGAACTTCAGGTCCATTCATACACCAGGTTATTGTTTATGGAACAGCAATGCAGAACATTTCCAAGCCCTCGTATCGAAATTAATCATAAAGCTCAATATTTTGGAACGTGTGTGTTGTGCTCGAGCTGTAGGAGAAACAGTTTGTTGAGATGTGAATCACAGTGGTTTGCTGAGTGATTATCAGCTCTTGGCCCGTCTTAATTCAGCTGTTGAAACTGGCAAATGTTTACGTCACCCAAATTTAGTCGCATGAATGCTCAGAAAATTCACTGAATAAATGAATTCATGTATTTCGATTGTTTTTGTTGTTTGTTTCCATGTTCTGAATCACTGCTCTGCTGGACCGATGCTCGCAAAGAGTTCCAAGGATTCTCATGTTTTTTTAACTGATATGGGAAATCACACACTTAATTACACTTCACTGTTGGTGTCTTAATTTCTATTGATGTTTAATAATTTTACTGTTTTTTATTGTCTTGTCAGCACAATGCAAGGGAAGAATCACTGTAGAAATGAAACAAATAAAGATGTATTTATTTTCATTAAAGAAAGGCGTTGCCTCATTTCTGTATGTGTGTCTACACAAAGATGTGCAAAGTACTTAAAATGTGAATTCAGGAATAAAGATTGACTGTACTGAACTTGATGCGTGTGTCAAATCTCTAGGGGAGACCTAACAGAACAACCAACCCAGCAGTAGAGCTTCTAGGTTTGGAATAAGCTTGCTTCTCTCATATACCTGTACATAATTTTTAATAATTTCTGTATATACTGTACAATGTACATAGCAATGTACATAACATAAGAGTCTTTTATTTTTATTTTAGTACTTTTCTGTATTGTACACCACGGGCTACCGCTGTAACGTGCAATTTCCCCGATGTGGGATCAATAAAGTCTTTTATCCTTTATCCTTATACCTGATAAAGAGAGTTGAATACATGTTGAGTATTCAAGAGTAGGCCTCCAGCGATTGCTGGATGACGCAGCAGGTTCTGGACTATGATTCCTGTCAGAGAACCAGGAAGCTTCTAAAGGAAGTTGCTGATGGATCTGGCCAGGATTTATTGTTTTATTTTGAGTTGAGATTGGGTATGAAGCTTACAGCGTTACGGGTTACAGAGATGATGAATTTATAGCTGCTGAATGATGAAACGCCGTAGTAACCGGGTCTACCAACAGGTGGCAGATTTTTTTTTTAAAAAAGAATTACTAACAGAAACTTTTATTTTGAAATCCCGACGGTGTCTATGACCCGGAAGTGTTTCTGTATATTGAGGGACGTTTTCCGCCTTGAGAATAATTAGTGGCACGAAAATCTGACCGGTAAGTTAAATTCGGTCAAAAAGCTAAACAAGAAATTCATGTCTTTTTCCCGCTACGGTGGAGACCAGAAAAATTCGGATTTGTTTTTAAAATTTCGCATGGAGCCGATTAAAGAGCTACATAGGTCGGACTTGATCTAGTTAGCAGGCTAGCTAAATATAGCGCACTTCAAAACACACATGGTGTTAAGGTTATTTATTCAACGGTGTTTTCTTTCATTACTTTTGTTAGGTTTTGTCTTTTGACTTAATTTACACGAGTAACTAACCATAATCGCTGGTGCATAAATCGACTCGTTTTCAACGTTCCTTGACACCTAGCTATTCTTTTTTTTTTTAAAATCTTTCACTTCCGCCTTTAGAGGGATGTATGTTTTCTTTTTGTTGGCCAAATGCAGTCTTGACTCTATGAAGAGTAAGTATGTTGCTTTATTTTAATCCTAAAAGTAATCGTTTTTCAGGTATGGACTCTCCGGGTAGAAACCATAGTTCCAGTCCTGTACAGAGAGAGAGCCGCGGTGAGTTTTGAGCGCTGTTGCCACGAATTTTAGGGTCTTTATGCGGTTTTAATGTTCGATACTGCTCTTTGTCTGGCTTTAGGATCATCAGAAGACAAAACTATTCCAGCAGCAGAGGTTCCCCAACAGGCCGATGTGGTTGAGAGAAGCCCCAAAGAGAAAGAGGGAGAATCTCCTCCCCACAGTCCTGCAGACAAGCCGACCTCCAGGGGGTCTGCATCCAGCAGCTCAGAGCACAGCAGCAGTAACAGCAGTGACGATGATGATGAAGATGATGATGGCCAGCATAATGGAACCCAGAGGAAGATAAGGAGCAGTGTGGCACAAATCAGAGTAAGCGTTGACCTTTGTATCGCGCTGACAGTTGCTTCCATGTTAAGAAAAATGAGAGAAATCATTAATAGGTTTCAAAGACAATTTTACAATTTAAAACAATAATGACAGCACAGTTGAATGATGCCAGGTGGATGTTTTTAGAAATATACGGTGGCTCTTTTGCAAGATAGAACATGTTAAATAGGTGACGCCCGTACATGACTTACCAGACATTTTCACTCACTTATCAAGTATGGTCACAGCATTGACCATGTTATTGTTATGATCCAGATCTTTGTGCTCACATTTGCAATATTAAGAGTCTCTTTTGTCACACAGAGATCGAGATCCAGGTCCAAATCTAGAGAACGAGATGGGTCGATATCCAGTGAGAAAAGCAGATCCAGATCCAGAGAAAAAGATAGATCCCGGTCCAGAGAGAGAAGCAGATCTGGATCCAGGGACAGATCTAGGTACAGAAGACGGGACAGATCCAGAGAGAGGGACTATGACAGGAGAGGACACTATCCCCGGTAACGGTCCAAAACACCCATTTACATTTATTCATGTTTTTGTGAAGTATCAGGTAAATGTATTCTGCTTGCTGTGCCCTCTGTCTCTGCTCAGGGATCGCTATGGCGATCACTATGGCAATCGGGGTTCAAATTTTGACCAGCGGAACAATTGGGACAGGGATGTGAGGAGGCGCGGCCGCTCAGCCTCCCCTCCAGCAGATAGGGAGGCAGCTGATAAGCCTCCAGTCAAAAAGAAAAAGGAGGATGTTGACCCAGTTTTAACAAGGACTGGCGGCGCTTATATCCCACCTGCAAAGCTCCGTCTGATGCAGCAGCAAATCACTGACAAGAGCAGGTAAGTTGGGTTTTAACTGGTCCTCTGCTCTGAGCTGACATTAAATAGAAGTAGGAAATGTCTTAAGCAAGATATATAATGAAGTGCTTTTTACCAACTGCAGCCTGGCCTATCAGAGGATGAGCTGGGAGGCGCTCAAAAAGTCCATTAACGGTCTCATCAACAAGGTCAACGTGTCAAATATTGTCAACATCATCCAGGAGCTGCTGCAGGAGAACATCGTCAGGGGGAGGTGATTAGTCACACAAACTCTTCGTATTTATTATTTGTGGTCTTAGTGACCAGAGATATTTATGGCTGTCTATCCTGCATTGACAAACCAAAGAACCTCCCTGCTTCTGTCTTACCTGACCATTTCTTTGTCCCTCAGGGGTCTGCTGGCCCGTTCGGTGTTGCAGGCTCAGGCAGCGTCGCCCATCTTCACTCACGTTTACGCAGCCGTTGTTTCCATCATCAACTCCAAATTCCCTCAGATTGGAGAGCTGATCCTCAAGCGTCTCATCCTCACGTTCAGGAAGAGCTACCGCCGAAACCTCAAGGTACCGCCTGCACGTCCGCAGAATTCAGTTTATTTAACACACGTATCTTTGTTTGTTTTTAAAATGAACGCAGCCTAATTAAGTGCTTTAAAAACCCGTCTGTTTTGGTACTTCAGCAACAGTGTCTCACAGCCTCGAAGTTTGTGGCACATCTCATCAACCAGAACGTGGTACGTCCTGTTTCCTCACTTGAACAGGGAGGAGTCTGTTTGTGTGTTGATGTTCATTTGTGGAAAAACTCTGATGCCTCTCATCCACAGGCCCATGAGATATTGTGTCTGGAGATGCTCACTCTGCTGCTGGAGCGTCCCACGGATGACAGCGTGGAGGTTTCCATCTCCTTCCTGAAGGAGTGTGGACTCAAACTCACTGAGGTGTCCCCACGAGGCATTAATGGTGACCTGAAGTTATCATTCTCTGATGGCTAAACATTAGGAAAATGACTTTATTAAACTGAGTGCCTTCGCTCTGCCTGTCTCTTTCAGCAATATTTGAGCGTCTCAGAAATGTCCTCCATGAGTCGGCTATCGATAAGAGGGTCCAATACATGATTGAGGTCATGTTTGCCATCAGAAAGGACGGTTTCAAAGACCATCCTGTAATCCCAGATGGTCTGGACCTTGTGGACGAAGAAGATCAGTTCACCCATATGCTGCCACTGGAGGATGAGTACAGCACAGAGGATATCCTCAGTAAGCATTGAAGCCAGTGGATCACCTGGATCAGCAGCACACATTCCTGTTCAAGTAGATCTAAGTGTTTGTTTGTTTGTGTGTCTTTAACAGATGTGTTTAAGCTGGACCCAGACTTCCTGGAAAATGAGGAGAAATACAAAACGATTAAAAGAGGTGAGAATAAGCTTAACTACATAACACCTGCTGTCAAATCATCCGTTTTTACTCTCTGACCAATTCCCCGTCACCTAACAGAGATCTTGGATGAGGGCAGCAGCGATTCAGGAGGGGATGATGATGGCAGCGATGATGATGAAGAGGATGAAGACAAGAATGAGGAAGAGGGAGAAGGTAAGGCGGGCGTAAGGAATAATCAACACACACCTTCAAATAGATTTGAATTAGAAGTAATTCCAAACTTCGTGAACAGCAATATAATGGAATTCTGCATGAACCTGTTCTTGACTTTCTTCTCTCTCTTTTCACCAAAGATGGTGAGAAGGTTACCATCTTTGACCAGACAGAAGTAAACCTGGTTGCATTCAGAAGAACCATCTATCTCGCTATACAGTCCAGGTACAAGGACACACACGAAAACACACGTGTTTTAGAGTCATCATCGGTTTATTTAAAACCCCACCTGTTGCACGTTTTATTTATATTTAAAGTTCTTTGAGAGCACGTTCACATATGTTTGGTATGTGTGTCGATTCTTTAACATTTGATACACTAAAAACTGGTGTCTGTTGACAGAAACACAGCGTGTTGTGTGAACCAACTGGCTTTATTTATTTTATTTTTTTCATTTTTATTTATAAAATGAATTCTATTGCTTTGTAGTTTGGACTTTGAAGAGTGTGCTCACAAACTGATCAAGATGGACTTTCCTGAGAGCCAAACAGTGAGTCTACACACACACACACACACACACACACACACACACACAGCACTGAGCACAGCATGTGTCATATGGCTTCAGCGGAATAAATATGAAGTTATTTTTGTCTCCTCTTCTCAGTGAATCAGTGGCAGATGAGTAAATAAATCCAAATATTTAATCGTGTTTAACTAAAAGTTCTGAAATAACCAGTTTGTTACATGATCTTGAGCCGATGGAGTTTGTCCACCTGTGTCAGGTTTTCGAGGGGATTCCTTAGAACTTTGCAAGATCGGTAAATGTGTTGGGACTATCACCATAATGTTGAGTCTGGACTTATTATTTTATTATTCCTATTCCACAGTAAGGTATTTCAAGGTGGCACCCAGGTCATAGCTCAGCACGCAGCTCTGGATTTAGCAACTGTATAATGTATAGAATCTTATACATTGCTTCCCTCTTGACTGGTATTTTTCACCTTTCAACTGTGATGTGTTGCCTGTATTAATATATTGTGCTGTGTGTGTTTTTTGAACAGAAAGAACTGTGTAACATGATCCTGGACTGCTGTGCTCAGCAAAGGACCTATGAGAAGTTCTTTGGTCTACTAGCGGGGGTAACACACACACACACACACACACAAAACTGTAAAACTCTTGATAGAACCTGAGCAAACTAAAAGAATAAATGGACCATACCAATCAACTATAGCTACTGCTCATATGTAAATGCACCGGTAACCCTAGGCAACAATGGAGGGCTCCATGTCGCAGTAAAAAATCCAAATAAAAATCTAAATATATTGCTACAGTGGCACATGTGCCTCATTTGGTGGAGTCCAAACAGGACTGGTTCAAGGTACGACCATCCAGCCACCAGCCTTGTGGACAGAGCTGACAAAGCTGTTTTGTAGCCAAAGCAGCTCACCAGTGTTAAACAGGCAGCATCTCTAAGCGGGTCCACCAGGTGGCAGCAAACACCAGTGATATGTTCTATACTGAGGTGTCTTCTTGTCATGAGGGGGTTGGAAAATATCTGTTTGGTGAGACCTGATGATGTTTGCATGTTGATATTTGTGTAGGGTGTGTGGATAGAGGTTTTTATTACCGTCCGTGTAAAAATGATTCCTCATATCTTTTTGTGTATTTAGAGGTTCTGTCTGCTGAAGAAGGAGTATATGGAGAGTTTTGAGGCCATATTTGCAGAGCAGTACGAAACAATTCACAGACTGGAGACCAACAAACTCAGGAATGTGGCACGGCTGTTTGCTCACCTACTGTACACAGACTCTGTGCCCTGGAGTGTAAGAATGGAATCTTTCCAGTTTGATTAAACTTCAGTTTGATACACAGGGTGTCTCAGTTGTCTAATCCCTGTTCTTCTTCTTGTCTACTGGAACATTTCTCAACCAGGTGTTGGAGTGCATCAGGATGAGTGAGGAGACCACAACATCATCCAGCAGGATTTTTGTAAAGATCCTTTTCCAGGAACTCTGTTCTTACATGGGCCTCCCCAGACTCAACCAGAGGCTCAAAGATGTGTATGAATACACACAGACTCATGTTACTAAGATTGTCTTCTTCTGCACTTTTAAATATTGGCAAAGTGAAAGATATTCTCAAAACTAGAATTGCTATTATTAAACTATGAAGATACAAACCAAAACAGACTTACCTGTCAAAGCTCTTACTGGTGGTCCTTGTAAACATTTGCCATCCTTTCACATTCCGTCTTTGCCTGATAAAGATGAATTCTTCTGGCACTTTTAATTTGTTCCTGAGTGTGAACCTGCACTCTGCTGCAAACACAGTTAATGGGCCAAGTGAGTGGAGACAGGGAGGTCTGTGACCTCTGCCAGAGCAGGAATGTATGCTGTGGAATTTTCTAAATCCCATCCAATTTGTGAAAGCGAAGTCACTGCCGGACTAAATCGAATCATTTTACACAAGAACGTGTTTCTATTTTTGAGTGTAAATATGAATCTCATTTAGATGAAAGATGATGATTAAAATATGAACATGAAAACCAACGCCATCAACAAATGGTGCCGATGGGCTGTAACCAACTGAAGAAAGACCAGCACCAACATATTCAGTCGCCACAATCTGTGGTTATACAATATTTACGTTTGTGTGTGTTTCAGGACTCTACAACCATTCTTTGAAGGGCTTTTTCCTCGGGACAATCCCAGAAACACCCGCTTTTCCATTAACTTCTTCACCTCTATTGGACTGGGAGGACTGACGTAAGTTGTGTCCAACATCACTAATCTTTTGCCCAACTTTTCGTCTTGTAATCATGTTGTCAGGCAGAAAGTTGTTTATATTTATGATTGTGTTGATAAAGCATTTTAAAATGAGTTCATGAGCTTCAGCAGGACAGATGAGAAGATCTTTACCTCATGACCTTTCACCTTCCTGAGGTATCGATAATCGTAAATTCTCTTTCAGGGATGAGTTAAGGGAGCATCTGAAGAACGCTCCAAAGATGATCATGACTCAGAACCAGGAGGTGGAATCTTCTGACTCCTCCTCATCATCCTCATCATCCTCCAGCTCATCCGATGACTCGACCTCCTCAGACTCCTCCAGTGAGTCAGATTCAGACTCCTCCAGCAGCAGCAGCAGCAGCTCAGGTACAACGAGGGAATCAGCTTGATTTTGTAGAATCAGAGCGTTTTAATCTGCCACACACACACACACACACACACACACACACACACACTCAGACGTGGGAGCTCAGCGGTGCATCACTAAACACCTGTGCTGACTTTTCCCTTGTCTTCCAGACTCAGACACCAGACGCAGCAAGAGAAAAAACAGAAAAGAACGAAGTGAGGAGAAAAAGAAGAAGAAAGAGAAGCTGAAGACGAGGAAGGAGAAACCTTCAGATAAGAAGAGAAGCCGGCACCAGAAAGCTGCTGAGACAGACAGCGATGAAGAGCAGCATGGGAGGAGCGACAGGAGAGGCCACGCTCGCGAGCCGGAGCGGCGGCGCGAGCGCGCACCTGAGGCAGAGGAGCACGCACGTGAGGGCGCTCGAGGGAGCAGGCGAGACAAACGCTCAGAAGAAAGAGAGCAGCAGGAGGAGAGAAGGAAAAAGGATATGGAAGGCAGGCAGGCAGAAAGGGAGCGAGCCAGGGAGACTGAGAAGAGAGAGAGAAAAGAAGAGAGGGATAAAGAGAACAGAGACAGGAACCGAGATGAGAGGAGCGACAGGAGGAGGAGATAAGTAACGAGGTCTCTCCATGTGGACCAGTGTTTTCACCCGTAGACATTTAGGTCCTGTCTCTCCGTCACCCTCCGTCTCTTCATATCATTCAATTTTGTTATTGATAGATAAAAGGTGGGGGGGGGCAAAGATTTGTATTTTAAAACCTTTTCTGTTCCTCCCAACAGTCTTTTTCATTTTGATGCGCAGCCTTTGTCTTTATATAATAAAAAAATTGCTGTACCAAGCTGGGACCTGGACATTTTCCTGGACATTCATTTGTTGTAACACTTCCTGTTTGACGAATGAGGTTTGATCTGGAGCCTGAGTCTTTTCTCTCATTCTTATCCTTTTTAACTCAATTTTAGGGACGCTGATTTAAGAAGCCTTAATTTTTTTTACAGTGTAAACTGACCATTTTGACTTTTAGTGTTACAGGTTATTAACTTATTATGAACATTTGCCAATTATTGTGTATTTATTACACTTTAACATAGATCAAATCCTCTTTGGATTAGATAATGATGCCATTTATTTTTATTAGAATGAAGCCACAAAATAGGTTTAAATAACTAAAACGTGTTTAAACTGACAGGTTAGTTCATTTCTCTGCTCGGTTGCTCAGAACACTCCTGAGATGTTACAGAAGAGCTGATGGTCTTCAGTTGTCCTGAGTTATTGGGTCAGTTCAGTTCTGATGGTCCTCTGTCTGGAAAACATCTCAGAGGCTCTTAAACGGAATCAGAAAATATGCCACACATCTTTATGATGGTAAACCTTGTGTGGATCCTTCCTTTGTATAGTGTTAAACATCTTTACAATGTCCCTCTCAACTGCTGTAAGAGCTCCACACACCCCTGCAACACTCTGAGAAAGAGAAGCTCCACTTCTTAGTATTTTTTTCGAGTGTGGAAACTCTTCATCCACTCATGATTCCTGACTCCATACGTTAGCAGTAGGACAGTAACGGTTTATCACCGAGCATCAGGATTCTGTCGTGTCAAAGACTGAAAGGAGTGTTTGAGGTCACAGTTGTCTTTACTCAAAACCTGAGGATGTTTATACCTGATGCAGATTAAATCCAAAGCAACGGAGCCATGGAGATGGCAGGAACAGTCAGTCAAAATTGTTTGTTCTCATTAAAATAGTAATACTTTGCTACCTGTACCAGCTGACGTCTCCTATGTTAGGATATTGAACATGCAGTATTTTGCTCTCCGCTCATAAAGGCCTGCAGCAGTAACACAGTAAAGGTCCTGCATTAAAAACCCCACCTGGAATGTGACCATAGCAAAAGCATAATGATGCCGTATGAGTCGTGCTGATCATGGTTTTCTCTCTGGCTGCATCCTTGAATAACCTCACTGTTGCATTCAAGGTGAGCGGGGTGGATGTCTGCAGGAGTGTAAGTGGGTTGTTGCTGTGCTGATGGTGATTGGTTGTACGTCCTGCGGAGCTCAGAGCAGCTGGCTCAGTTTGCTGCTGCAGTGGGCAGAGGAAGAGGTCCGCTGGGCCCGGGAACTGGAAAATCAGGGAGGTTTTTTATTTAAAATCATTTTATTCTGAGGTTTCTTCCTTCCCAAAAATGTAAATTTGACATCCTGTAGCCTCCATAAAGACTTTTGTCTCTACCAGCCTCAGACAGGGTGCGTGTTGATATCCAGGCGCTGTATACAGATGTGATGAATTCAGACTGATGTTCCTGCTGTTTTATCCTCTTTGACCTCTTTGTTTACACCTGTTGTTTTCTCAGACATCAACTATGTCAATTAGGTGCAAAGAACTTGATTATTTCAGCTAAAATTTCTGGCACCAAGCCCCCTTAAAAGCTGATCAAGGTCATAAAGGATGCTCTCAGTGGAACACACAAGAACACAGCTGCATGGGTGTACCAGTTTGAGAAGGAGTGTAAATTGTGTGTGTTTTATCATCGCCACTTGGACACAGGTGGCACGTTACTGTGGAATGTCTCAACTTCCTGACATAATACTTTGCTGAGCCCTGTTATTGGAGAAAGCGACACTGGGCTCATCTGCACAAAGGTTTCTAGTTCTTCTGTTAAATGTGTGGATGTGTGTTTAGCATATTTGCATTTATTATGTTTTTGAAACAGGTGAGGTATCAATACCTTGTTTTTTTTTAAAGAATTATAGTCTCAATTTGCCCATTAAAATAAGGAAGATTTAAAAAAAACTATCCTACTTGTAAAAAACGGACTCTTAGAGAGTCAGAATTCCTTGGTTTGTTTTTCATGCATCTGCTATGTTGGGCTTCATCAATTATTTGTATGAACCTTTAAAATTTGGCATTTTTACCCACAATAATGCTGCCAGGTTTTGCTTTACAAATCCAATTGTTGGTCACAAATGGCCATTAACCAGTCTGACATTACTGAGTGAAAGGTGTCATTGAAATGTCCACATCCAAATAATCACCTCCGGTTAAAGACTGCAGCACAGACAGTAAATCCAGGGAAAAGGCAGACGGGGAAAAAACGGTAAACACTGCTGCCACTATTTACAGTTTAGAAATAGCCGGTGGCTGCATCTATCTGTTTTTGGTAAACAAGACCGAGAAGCAAGTCAGTCATGACCTCTCTCTCTCTCTCCTCTCTCTCTCTCCTCTCTCTCTCTCCTCTCTCTCTCTCTCTCTTCTCTCTCTCTCTCTTCTCTCTCTCTCTCTCTCTCTCTCTCTCTCTCTCTCTCTCTCTCTCGCTCTCTCTGGCGCATGCGCAGTCCCACCTCTACGCTCGGTGCGGTGCGGCGCAGCGCGCGCAGCTCTCCGGAGTTGTCCCTCTACCTGCTGGATGTCTGAATGGAGCGCAGATCGATACTTGATCAATCAAACTTCATTCGGAGGACAGACGCGGTTATTTTTCCATTATCGGCGGCTCGCGCTGTTTGTGAGCGGAGTTGAGCGCTCGGAACCTGCAGGACTCCACTATCTTCACCTACCCATCACCTCCCGCTGCTGCTCCTCCTCCTCCGGTAAGTCACCTTCCCTCTCCCGTGTTGTCACCTTTGTCTGGTTCACTTTCCCACTCCTCACCTTCCACGGACGCCTGTGAATTTGGCCGTGGAGAGGCGCTAAAATCCACCGAACGGTGCAGAATTTGAAGCAGAAACGCACCGTAGTCGACGCCAGCCCGTCGCGGATGTTCCTCCAGATCACTTTCAACTTGTTTCCCCCAGTCACAGGCGATAAATCTCACTTTTGTGAGTAGATCCGATCAAACAGCAGATACTTTATTACTAACTGCAGGTAAATGCGAATATTGACGCCTCTAGATTGTTGTTAGACAAACATAATGTCACGTATTCAAATTAAAATTTGGTGGAAATTACAATCTATGATTTATTGTGCATCATTAACTTTAATATATAAGCGCTTGTTGATGTTATAGATACAGTAATATAGCATTAAACAGCTCAGGGATATTTGCTTCCATACATGTTATTCGACTATTATTAGTAATCAGAAAGGAGAAGCTTAATTTAGTTGGCGTTATATTACCACGTGTTATCCGTATTGGTATTCAACTTTTAATTGAGTATGAAAATTTTACACAGGAACCTTCAACCTGTTTAATCTGAAACACTGATTACTATTATTCCCGATTCATTTGGCTTCGTTTTCTTCTATTCTTTTAATTTACTTAAGTGTTTTTGTGATTTTGCTGACTCTCAATTTTCCGTGTCCTTAAACACAACACGAACGCTGCCATTCTGTGGTGCATTTAGGTGAGCTGCATATTGCTCATGATATGTTGGTTTTATTGATTAAACCTGAAACATTAAACTGAAACTGAGGTGGCTGAGAATCCCTTCGGTTGTTTTGGGTCACAGTGGATAAATGGACTGGTTATAGTGGAGCAGCAAGAGTACAAAGACTGGTTATAGCAGGTTTACAGGTGTGAGAGATGTCAACACATCGAAGTAACAGTCATACAGAAGCATGTCCAGTTAGAGAGGGAACATTTGTGGTGCTACAGGACTGAAAAAGGCTTGTAAAAGCTCGGCACTTTCATGGGTTACAGTAATTTAGTATAGCCCGTGAATTGAAAGATGCAAAAGTTTGCTTACAAAAGTGAAAAATCATCTGTAGATGCTGTGATGCTCCTTTCAGGAGGAGGAGGAGGATGATTCACTGTCTGCTCACCTGTTCAGTTTCACCAGTTGTCTGTAGTGATCCTCTTCATTTTCACCTCGGTAAAAATGTGTGTGTGTGTGTGTGTGTGTGCGTGTGTGTGCGTGTGTGTGCGCGTGCAGAGAGAGAGATCCTTTACTGTAGCACCCTCTACAGTTTAGACATAAGCAGAGCAGAAAACTTAATTGCTATCTATCTATCTGTCTGTCTGTCTGTCTGTCTGTCTGTCTGTCTGTCTGTCTGTCTGTCTGTCTGTCTGTCTGTCTGTCTGTCTGTCTAATTGATTCTTGATTTCCTAATGTGCAGACCAGAGATTTGCTAACCTTAAAAAGTTTTATTAATTATATTATTATTAATTATAACACAGCATCAGCAAAATATTGCCAATGGAGGTTTAGTCCATTCATGCATTT
The DNA here is from genome assembly GCF_003711565.1 of Takifugu flavidus. Classification (NCBI taxonomy): domain Eukaryota; kingdom Metazoa; phylum Chordata; class Actinopteri; order Tetraodontiformes; family Tetraodontidae; genus Takifugu; species Takifugu flavidus. The sequence continues at coordinate 14,188,924 of NC_079520.1, forward strand.
CAAGGTTTGTTATTATTTTGTTCCTGTTACTTATATAATTGTGCATTCAGTATGGTAAAATATAAATAAACCTATTTGTGATAAACAGTTTTGTGGGAACTGTCAAGCTGGGAGACTGAGCAGTCTTAAAGACAACATGTACACTGGTGTCATCCTCATTATTGATTCACACGTTCAACATTATTGATTCAACTACGTTCAAACCACAACATATGTTGGCTTTACGTAAACAGTTAGCTACCAGTCAGCGTGATCCCACTTCCTGCCTCGTAGATCCAGTGATTTACAGGCTCATTTCCTTCCATTTCTAAATGGGTGGCAACACCTGAGACCTGAGTGGAGCCTTAATTCTTCACTTGTACAGCATTTCCCTGATATGGGAGGCACTTCTGCCATCCAGACATCCACATTTAATCCCCCAAAACACACACGCACGCACGCACGCACGCACACACACACACACACACACACACACACACACACACACACGCACGCACACACACACACACACAAAATGAATTTAATATGAAACACACTACTCTCAGAGGTGTGTTTGGTATTAAATGCATTTTGTGTTTCTGTGCATGTGCACACCTGTACAATAATAGCAGCTCTTTTAGAATGCTTGCATATGTCTGTGCTGCCGTCTGTTCTCATTGTTCTCATTCTGTCTGTTGTGATTTATGGGCCTATGTGCAGGTCTGGTTACAGGTGTGCGCATGTGCACACTCACGTGTGTTCATTAGTCAGCATCTGTGCCTGTCTTGTCTGTGGAACTTTTAATTATTTTTTCCTATCATGTGTAAAAGAGAGGAAAGATCTTAATAAAAACTAGTTACTGTATGTCATCATGTGTATGCGTGTGTATGCGTGTGTATGCGTGGGTGCGAGGATATATAGGACAGCAGTTGTGAAGTGTTCTTCTACTCGTATCTCTGTCTCTGAGGTATTAACACAAATACATACAGGCAGACGCGGGTTGTCAAGGTCACATTGACACATATACGCTCAATGTTTTCATCATGGCTGTCAGGTGCCTGCAGGAGTCGTCTCAATGTAATGTCAGTTGTCCTTTATATTCCAGGGCTGCAACTAATGCCTATTTTAATGGTGAACATATTCATCCTAATTAAGTTAACCAGCTAATTGGATGATAAATCACATAGTTACTTAGTGGTCTGACTGCAAGTAAACATGCTAAACATGCTGCTTTGGGTACCACTAAACTAGTGCACGATCACCAAGGCTCATCAAGGATTTGCTCATCAAAGAAGTGCTATTATTATTATTTCCACTAATGAATCATTAGAAGACACTGAAATCAATTATTTCTATGGTCATGAGCCAACACCATCTGGAAATATTGCAAAATTTCCAATAAAGCTGCAAACCTCAAGAGTGCCCTTGGGCGTCTGTGGGCGTCTGTGGGCGTCCGTGGGTGTCTGTGGCCATCGCCGCCCCCTCACGGTCACACCCACACCTGTATCTTTGTTTCGTGTAAAAACCAGGTTAAGGTTTGTCTCGTCTTTCCTCCTCCATCAGTTAAGTGCAGCAGGTGCTAAATGTTTGATGAGTCAGGATGTTAAGAAGGAAATGATGTCATAGCTTTCTTCTCCTCTTTCGTATGAGGTCAGTGTTTTCCGACAGCGGCGCTGAGGCTTCGCCCTCGTCTGTTAAAACTGTGTCAGCTGTTCATAGATCTGCTGTCAATCGGAATAAATAGGAATATTTATCCCCCTATTCAAAACATCATATAATCCACACTCTGACTCCAATATCTGCGTACTTATTTCCATCATATTATTACAATGGTGCGTGCCGTCCAGCGGGTAGGATGTCCACATGGCTTCTCAGTTACCATGGATACTCATGGGTCACTAAACTAAAAACAATCTCTTCATACATTGATATTGTAAATATATCGATTTAACAAGGGTAACAGGGGTACCATGCAGAAACAACTGACAACCACACCATCCATACATCTATTTTCTTTTAACTGTCACATAACAAGTGGCGCTGGAGTCTGTCCCAGAAGTCATTGGGAAAGAAACATGGATACACCTGGGCGGCCAGTTCATTACTGGAAACACTATTTCATTCCCACACTCACACCCAGGATCGATGTAGGGTCTTAAATCAAGCTGATGTACATGTTTTTATTCTTTGGAGCCCGGAGCATTCAGACATCACAAAGAAAGGCCCCAAGACTGGAACTGAACTAGAAATTACTCAATATGAGGTCAGTGTGATACCCACCACCTTCCGTACATGCAGGAGTAATTCTCTCCGTGCAGTGTGTGGTGTGTGTGTGTGTGTGTGTGTGTGTGTGTGTGTGAGATACTAGAGGGAGAGAGGTACATGCCTATACCCACCATAGCAACAGCGTGTTCATAGTCAAACCTCTTAACATGACACCTGACTCTGTTATGTGGAATCTTTCATTTACAGTAACTGTTTATCTGAAGCTCCCCATCTCTCACTTACACACACACACACACACACACACACACACAGCCACATAGAGTTTACAGCTGTTCAGTGTTTTCCAAATGTTGCCCACAGTCAGATGGCCATCAGTAGCCATTCTGAAAATTACGTGTTAGTATTACACTACAGATTAGAGTAACTGAGCTATAACACACGTGCATACATGGACATACACTTACTTATCTGTGGTTTATAATCCCACTCCCACGATTCCCTTCTGGGTCACCCAATCATGTTCTTCCAAATCCTGCATAGCCAGCTGGCCAACCTACATACTGTGTGTGTGTGTGTCTGTGTGTCTGTGTGTGCTTGTGTGTTTATGTGTATGTGAGTATTTGTGCATGCACATGTGTGTCTAAGTTAATCCCTTACGGTTTGTGATAAAGGAACATCTGCTTTATTTCTGATTCTAAAGCTTCCCGTGTTGACAGGAAACAAATTTGTGCATAACATTTTTTTTTTAATTGCATTTTTTCCCCTCCATATTTGAATTGATACACGCTAATTACTGAGGTGCTTGTTGCATTCTTCCAGTATTTGTACCTTGTCTTTTGTAGCTTTGCACTAGCACATGTTCTTAACTAGAAACAGCTCAGCAGTACAAAAACAAGGTGTCATCAAAAGAGCAGCTGTTGGAATTTTAAGAGATTTAAAGTTACACACCTTAACACCCTACACACCTTAACACACCCTACTAACCTTAACACCCTACTAACCTTAACACCCTACTAACCTTAAACAGGGTATCGCTCCATACCCTCTTTAAGGCCACAAGTTTTTTTCAAAAATTTCTCAGGAGTCTCACATTTGGGAAAAAAGAAATGAGGCCACATAAACCAGTTGCATCAGCCCCCTTTGTCATTGACATCAGTGGCAGTTATCAGTAGCTTCATTAGCTAAATGGAAGTGCTTCATGTTTCACCTTGAACAGCAGAGTAAGTGTCAGGTCCTGATGGAACAGAGCAGCTATTTTAAGACAGAAGTCACGCTGTTCTGATGTGAAGGTTGGACAACACAACCTTGCTTACTGTGCTCTGCATGTGTGCGTGTGTGTATTGGCGTACATGTGCGTAATGTCTACACACAAGAAATAATCGTTAGAAATATTATAGAATTACGGTAATGGTTATGATCCTTTTTGCTCTTGAGACCCTGTTAGGCTCTATCCCAAAAAGGGTGCTGTGCTCCGGTTGGTCCCCAGTAACAGGTCAGTTCTGGATCAAACTGACCTCTTGTTGTAAGAAAATGCTTTAATATGAAAAAGATTAGTGAACAGACTGTTGCAAATATGCCCCCGACTTTGATAGCTCCCCGATTGTGTCAGACTGTTCATGGGCCAGCGCACCAGACTCATTAGTATCAGTAGTATCAGTCGTAATGCCTCATTAACTCAGATAACATGTTATTACTTGAATAATCACTGAAGGTGTTGGCTCCTGAAAACACGTTTCATGTCGTCAGTTCCTAAATGAAAATCTTCCAGTGTGCAGAGAAAAGGTCACAGACCCAGCTGAAGACCTACAGACCTGCATGTGTGTGTGGAACGATGCAACATCCCTGCCTGCCACTTTCATTTTAAATAAAACTACACCTCTACCCAGTCTGCACCTTCACAGAGAGAAAAGATAATTAGCTAAAAGGAAAGCGCGTAAAGTGTTCACAGGCTCATCGGGTTTCAGCCTCCTGCAGCTTTTCAGTTTTTCGCTGAATGTGGTAAATGGTGGTAAATTAAACCTTAGCCTGACTTTGAAACTAGTGAGCTTCATATCTGAAATGTTGTCAGCTAATTCTTCCTTCTGACAACCTTTATAACCCTGTAGTTTCTGATATGAGGTCTGAATTGTTGCAATGTAGGTTTTGAGGGTAGAACTGACTTGGTTTAATGAGCTTTATGCTTGTGAAGCCTGCTGGAGGTCACAGACCGCCGGGGAGAAACTGGTGGATGTCAGCCAAAGAAAGCGTGGATGAAGATGGGGTTTGACTACTGGACACCATGTGACCTGGATTTATTGGTTTGTGAAAGGATTTCTGTCTGACAACACCAGGAATGGCCACTTTTACTAAAAATATCTTAATAAGCCAACAAAGTTAATGTGTTGGGCATTTTTTTGTCCAATGGTTTCATTTTTTTCTTCTGATTAAGGAGGTTTTAGAGTCCTCCGAGGGTGAATATGAAGCTATGTCTCAGTGTGTTTCTGCATGGCTGCTGCTGCAGGTCACTCCTCTGTGTGTCTTTGACCACTGCCATTACCAACTTCTGTCCTCGGGGTGAGAGACACCCACTCCAAGACCTCCTTTTCTGTCTTTTCACATCTCCATTAGTTTCTTTGTCCTGCTATCCCCCCAGGTTACTTATGTGTGTGTGTGTGGGGGGGGGGGGGGTGTTTCTGCTGACATTTCTAGCAGGAAAAAAGGACTTACATTAGTGCCCTCCATATCTCCTCCTCTTTATCTTTCTCTCCTCCAGGAATCAGAGAGTTTGGCCAATCAGATCCCCTCATTTATCCACTTCCTGACATAAAATCAATGGGCAGGCAACAGAAAAAATAGTACGCTAGTAGTGGAAAAAACAAAAATGAGTATATCCAGACATGTGCAGTATCAGAACTGGGTCAGTTGATGTTGACTCTTAAGCTTGAATTGTAATGTTATACGATTATATTGGTGATGATGGGCTTGCTTAACATATAGTTAATTGGCAGGACTTTAATGCGTACTGATAAGTACTAGAATTTAGATAAATGACCTGGTACCTGTAATACACCATTTAAATCAAGGGTCAGTTCAAGTACCAAGAGTTACCAAGTACCAAGTGTAAGAGAGCTGGAAAATGCAGCAGGTTTTGCTCAATATGGAGTTCATGTTCAATCGGTGACCTCTCAACAACAATTCATACGTTACATTTTCCACTGTCCATACATACACATAGCGTGCTCACTCTGGGGGAGCTACACACAGTAGACTGAAAAATTGTTCTTTGAGGAAGCCTTATGTAACTCTTCTGTCACTTCAGACTGTTTAACCTCACAGATAAAAGCGGTTAGCGTGATCGTTTTTGTCAGCGCTGTCACCTAGAGCAGCGTAGTATGTGCTGAGGCTTTGATGAGCCCTGAAAGCTCAGTTATCTGCCCCTCCACTGTGTTGGCTAAATGCCTGGTGTTAGTGAAGGGACTGTTTTTTGTAATCCGACTGGTGACAGGGATGGAACAGGGTCGGTATTGCTGCAGAGATACCTGTTGTAGCCTGCTCCTGTCTCTGTCCCTGGACAGGTTGGTCCAACAGACACCTGCTTCACTGCTGGGGCTCAGCTCTCTCTCTTACTCTGCAGCTCCAACATCGTGCAGTCCGGCTGTTGTCGAACTCCTCTTACGGTTGCAAATTAAGTCGATTGCTCTGTCACATGGATTATTAGATGCAGGTGTAATGTCTTTATGTGGACCTGTGCCAATTTCAGTCCTGCTGTGCCTTCTTTCGTACTTTCAATCCATTTTTGCATCACCTCCGGGGCTCTGCGGTTCGTTTGCTAATCCGCCCGTATCCACAAGGACCTCAGCATGAGTTTCTAAAAACTCATAATTCCCTGAGCGTAAATAGCGACTGAAGCAGCAGAATCTGGTGCTGTTTAGTCATCAAAAAGGGGTTTAGACCATTATCGAAGATCACAGGCTTGAAAACAGTTGTGAGCAGAACCGTCCAGCAGCATTTAACTGTTATCAGTAGGGAAAAAAGAGCAGAGAGGCTGAAACTCCACTTTGTTGATCGGTCCTGAAGATGAAAGCATTTACTTCAGATAGCTTTTCACTTATGCCAGGAATCACTTTGCTGGTCTCCTCTGTGTGTGTGTGTGTGTGTGTGTGTGTGTGTGTGTGTGTGTGTGTTTGTCAGGAAGAGAAAAACTAATCCAAGCTGACTAAAAACTCAGTAATCAGAGAGGCCAGCTGTGGATTTTAATCGGACACACACACACACACACAAACACACGCACACACACACACACACAAACATGCACAGGGGTTATTTCACACTTTCATTCTGAGTCCTCCGTAGCTTGCATTTTCTTTCTCTTTGCTTTACCACCTGCATTTACATGCATGCCTCTGAACGTGTGTCTTTACTAACCCGCGCGCGTGTGTGTGTGTGTGTGTGTGTGTGTGTGTGTGTGTAACCTGTTTATGTGCTGTTGAGTGTAAATGTATTGTAATTCCCAGCTCAAAGAGCAGATATATTTAATCCTTCCTCGCTAAAGCTGATGTCAGCACCAACTCACTCTATGTGAGTGCATGTTTCTGTGCGTTTCATAGCTAATTGTTCACAGCAGTCGGCTTACTGGCTGCAACAGAACATCATCTTAAATTCATGCAGCTCGTGGAGTGAGAAAAGGAGGGAGAGCACGATGAGGCGAACAAGGAAATGAGAAAGTGTTTAAGTGAAGCATGTGACCTTCCTATTTGTGCAGTGCACTTTTATCCAATGTAGAATGGTGTAAAGGTCACCAGAATAACGGCTCTCAATAGTCCCACTTTTGGACCAACTCTTCAGAGATATAGCACAGTTGCGGTTTGCGTGGCGTCCCAGCGACCCTCCTCGTTAATGCTGTCGAGACGTTCTGCTTGGTGCAAACCTTTCGGGCAGTAATAGCTTTTGCACAATAAAGTGAAGACTAAGTGTGCTGTATGTGGGTCATGGCAGTAAAACTAAATAAATCTGAGCCGGCCCAATAGGCCCGTGTACATTTGTGTCTATGTTCTGTCTGCACTCTTGTGATTTGGCACAGCTGACAGGCGAACAGATGGACATAGTCATGGACTGACCTAAGCGCACACACATATGCATGTGCACTCAAGAACACACACACGCACACTCTTACTCACTACTTCATCATTGCCCCTATGAGCGATTGTTCTGCAGACATCCGGTGTCATCGGTGCTGCCCCCCTGTCTGACCATCTTTCTCTTCTTCTGTCCCACTCTGTGACTCTCTGCCTTGTGTCATCAGCGTTCAGCATTCAGTGTCATCTTTTTACCGTTTCTCCGTGTGAGTCCTGAAGAGCAGTAGTCTGGGGGAAATCAGGCTGAAACAGGCAAGAACTGTGTTCTGAGTGAAGGGGAGCAGCTGCTTCGCCAAGATTGCACATTCCGACCCAGTCAGAGCCTCAGACACACACACAAACACACACACCCAAGCTCACATCGTTTTATCTTTACATCTTCAGTGATTTGTGTAATAAGTTGTTGGCGTTTGGTTCCGTCCACACACGGCAGAGACGTCTGTTCTGTGTCATGATTGATCTGTGTTCCAGTCTTGACATGAACACTGCTTATACTTTTCTGTTTTTATTTCTATTTCTCCGTGTATTTTAGGGACTTTTGAAAACACCGACGGTAATAACGTGTACTTCCCCCCCAGGGATGACGGCTGCTTGCACCGCTCTCGAATAATGGAGGGTGGGCAGGTGTTTGAATTTGGAGGGATGTGCCGAGGGCTGATGGACAGGTCAGCCTTCAGTCTCTCTGCCCAGCAGATGCAGTCCACAGGTGACCGACAGATTCCTTTAAATATGCTCCTCTTAAATTCTAACACACTTTAATTATCTTCATGTTACGTCATCATCCTTTGTGGTTCACTGGCATTTGCTATGCGTAAGAAAAGAAGCTTCCTTTGTTGCTTAGAATATCATTGTGGATGAAAGCGTGTGTGAGCAAAGGTCTGACTCCCCCCTGTTGGCTGGTCTCAGGTCAGCCTGTGGCCTACGCCCTGTGTGAAGTGTGTAACCTGCAGCTCACCTCTGACGCTCAGGCCCAGCTGCACTACAATGGCAAGTCTCACCTCCGGAGGTTGAGGCAGCTGCAAGCTGGTGAGACAGGTCCACAGGCACCAGGTACATTAGACTCACTCCCAAAGCTGCTTTATAATGGTAGAATAAAGACTAAAAATGAAAGATAACCAACAGAGGAAGTGTTTTTTGAAGAATGAGTTTGAATCTGCTGATTATCATCGGTTATACTGGAGGTAAACTTTGTTTTTAAAGGAACATAAGCCTCTTATATGACTGTGGTCCACAGTAAAGAAGCAGATGTCTTCAGTCTGATGGCTGCTGTTGTATTTTGGGAGCTTGGATTTATTTCTTATTTACATCTATAAGAACCAAATCTGATCAGAGCCTGGAGTTTTACCTACAATTCATGTCAAACTAAATCCAGGCTCTATCTTAAATCTGTAGATGAAGTGGCTGTGCTGTCCTTACATTAGTGTCCTTGCAGTCCTTTATTGTCTAATTGGTGTTGTTATGCTTTTGCTTTCAGCAGGGTCTCACTCTCTTCTCCAGGAAACACGACACAGCTCGCAGAATGCAACGCTAACCCCAACACCAGGCCACCATCCCTGCTTCAGCACTACATCCAGTTTAACAACAGGTAGGATCAGGTTAAATTCTGCTTCCACTGTTCTGAGCCATCTGTGATCCCCGAAATATTTTGTTACTGCCTCAATCTTCTTTTGACATGTTTTGACATGGTTGATAGATTGCACGATCGGAAATAATTATCACTTTACTCCTTCGTACATCCAAATATGACAGAAAATATGCTCTGGACGTTTATTTATTTAAGTGCGAACATTTTGAATCGATTAGAATGGATTTGGGTTTGGTTCATCAGCTGCTGCTCCCCAGTGGAAGAGGTCAGAGTTTGTGCAGAGTGCGTCGGATGGATCTCAGATTAACCCCTATCAAGATAAACTGACCCTGCATTAACGCTGCCTTGCTGTGGCTTAGCTCCGTCCTCCACCTGCCAGTGAATGTGAGCTAACATTTTTAGCCAGGCTATCATTTAGCACAGACCTTGA